>NC_068993.1:1518194-1531992 GCF_001194135.2 Octopus bimaculoides
ATTTTATATAGAGCTGTTGTTATATTTATGATGTAGGTGTGGACTCTTCAAACTGAAATGAAACCAACACACACAAGGAGAGCAATAGCTGTGAATAAATACTGATATGATGTACAGGATACTCTTTATAGACCTGACAAACTCTCCAGTGCTGGTGGCACAATAAACTGCATCCAGTCTCTGCCATAGAATAGTCGGTGATATGAAGGGCAGCCAATCTACCTCTGACACAACAGAAAATATTGGTTTCAAATTTTGACACAAGGCCAGCAATTTTGTGGGGAGGAGGCAAGTTGATTACATTGACCCCAGTGCTCAACTGGTCCTTATTTTATCAACCCCAAGAGGATGAAAGGCCAAGTCAACCTCAGAACATAAAGACAGACAAAATGTCACAAAGTATCTTGTCTGGCATGCTAATGATTCTGCCAGCTCACCACCTTTGCAATGGGAAATATTGACAGTTTTTTTCCTATGCTGTACGTCAGATGGTGAAGGAGAACAACAAATAGCAGAATGCTGTCACACCTGTCCAACCCTTGGCAACAGAGAAAAGTGAATATTAAACGAAGATCAATGCGGATAAATATGTTATAAAAGAAGAATTGCATTAGAAATCAGAACCCAAGTTGGCCCTGAATGAGTGGATCTATGATCAAAAGCTCTCCACACATGACAATCCCTGTACTACGTTAGCTTATGTGGCCTTCCTTCCCTTTTAAGATGGTACAGGTGTAATCTTAAGGAGATGTGACTATTATTTCTACAACATGAAATGATCACACAGCTCCAGGAGTCAATCAGAATAAATGACAAAGAAAGTTTCACTGAATTGTCAGTTAAATTAAACCCTGAACACCATCTGATGGTATCAAGAGAAATAAGTCAACTTACTCTACCAAATTCATTGAAGAACCAGAAAATTGCTACCATTACTTACTGTACGACATTTCTTTACTGCTTCATAGAATTCATGGAGATCTTGGAAGCACTTCTGAAGGCTGAAATCATCGACGTTTTCACAGAAGTAACCAGCTACCTTATGAGCCAATGTTCGTAAAAGTCTCAACCGTGTTTGGAGTTCACCAAATAATAATTTCACATCCTGAAAAATATTCAGGAATTTTTTTTTCTTTTTGATTGAAAAAACATTTTTAGATCAACATAATTAATAGTGGAAAGACAGTGTGTAGCTAAACTGTTTGTTATACAAAACTAATTATAATAATAATTACTTGCTTAGGAATAAAGTTAGATTTAATGAGAGGAGGAAGGACAGGACTGATGACCCTTTTTCAGTGTCTGCTGAGGATGGTGGCAGGAAAGAAGTCAGTTAGTTTGGTCCAAATGCTTGCTCTACTAAAGATACCCAAGTGTCAGATGGTGGTGCTAAATTTGGCTGACAAATTAAATGACTTAAAGCAAAACAGCTCCTTGGACAAACGTCCACACAATTTCCATCTACCAAATTTCACTCAGCGACAAGAAAAAAAATTCAATGAAACCTCAAAACCTCACCTTGATAAAAATACTAAATAAATTGTTCACTTCCTGGTCAGCTTGACTGAGTTCTTTCAGAAACTGCTTTAAACTGTTACTCAATGCCGTTACTTCATTTCGCGTCTCATCCAAACAACATCTTTACAGGAAAATAAAAATAAAAACATTGGTTGCAATTATTCATTTTTATGGAAATGAAAACAGTTTGATTTTGAAGTAGAAAAAGAAAAAGATTGCTTACGCTGCAGCTTTCTCCAGAATGTCTGCATCAGCAGTGAACATGAGAACCTGTTCATCGTTTTCTTCAGCCAATTCCACTAAATGATGAAGTAAGTTGAAATAGCTGAATTCGGTAGCTTTTATTTTGGACACTTCAAGCAGACTTGATAACTTGAAACCATACGCACAGCCATAACAGCTTTCCTATAAACCAGAGAACATATAGAAATATGCATCACACATATATAATAGATAAACATACATATACATACACACAGAGGTGAGGTGTACAAATTTACCCTGTAAACCATATATGTGAGTCGGGGGTCGGATTAATGTTGGATTTTATGTTCAGTTATGATAAAATCAATTTTGCATAAATCTAAAGGGCTTACTCCACAAATATATCCGACAAGTCAAGTGAGACCAGCCCATTTATGAATACCCCTCATTCATTGGACAATAAACCTTGCTTGTGAAGACCTATTGAGGCAAGTGAAATCAAAATTCCTGACATGGCTGACGACAATACCGCCTGACTAGCACTCGTACCAGTAAAAGCACATCCGAGCATGATCGTTGCCAGGACTACAGATTGGCTCCCGTGCTGGTGACACATGAAAAGCACCATTTGAGCATGATCGTTGCTAGCGTCGCCTTACCAGCACATGTGCCGGTGACATGTGAAAAACATTTGAGCATGGTCATTGCCAGTGCTGTCAGACTGGCTCCCGTGCAGGTAGCACATAAAAACACCTTTTGAGCATGATCGTTGCCAGAATCGCCTGACTGGCCCTTGTGTTGGTGGCACGTAAAAAGCACCCACTACACTCTCGGAGTGGTTGGCGTTAAGGGCATCCAGCTGTAGAAACTTTGCCAGACTAGATTGGAGCCTGGTACAGCCTTCTGGCTCACCAGTCCTCAGTCAAACCGTCCAACCCATGCCAGCATGGAAAGCGGACGTTAAACAATGATGATGATGACACATATATGTATTCAGAAAATAGAGAAATCAGAAATAGAAAATAAGGAATAAACAAAATATAAAAAGAAAAAATTTGGAAATTATTTACCTGGTTAAGGTAATTACCAGCTCCCAAAATTAAATGAAGGAAATCTCTCAAGCCTGCATCTTCTAAGACAGTTTTGCAGGCATCTACCATGCTACGAATACTGGTTCGCAGTTTGACAAATTTGATAAGGAATTCTGATTGAAGGAAATGACCTCTCAGTATCAAATGGAAATCGTTGACATCAGATAATTCAACAAGGAACTGTTCAGTTGGGTGAAGAAGCAATCTTTCACCTTGGTAAGAACGAAGTGCTGCCACCTACAGGAAATACAGTTTAGAATATTTTAAGAACACTGTTTTTTTTTATCTTTGGTCGACTAATACTTACGATTGTTCTAAATGATTATTTTAATAGAGTAAAATAACTCATTAAGCACAAGACATGGGATTCTAAAAGCAAAAATATATTTGAGAGCCAATGCTGTTGATAGAAGAATTAGGAAGTTAAGCATAAGTTTTCTCTAAAGTTTTAATTTAAAGAATACGTTATTTCATACTCACTTCTTCTTTAGTTGGAAGAATCTTGATAAGACTCGACAGAGTGGTCTGAGGTATGCTAGCAACATTGTTCTCTTGTAAAGCTCTGACTAAATCCTCAGCATCATATTCACTTCGTGTAAGAAACAGTGTGACATTCATCAAAGTCTGCATTCCGACCAGCTGCCTCGACGAAGATTGATAAAAGAAGAAATGAAGAGATAAATGGGAAACATTTAACAACAAAAACAAATTGTGTAACTCAAGTGGACACATTAAAGGACTCCAGAAATATTTCTGAGTGGATTATTGAATAACAATTGGTGAACAAGTGTGTGATTGATTATTAGTTTCTAATGGATCATCACTGGCTTAATGCATTTCTGATAAGAATGACAAGGGGAGTATCTGTAAGTTGGCACAGAACAAATATCACAATGGACTTTATATCAAATGTACCAATCTTTATAGATGTGCATCAGCAAAATGTAAACACACAACTACACACTAACACACATCTGCATACATGACAGGCATCCGCACCAAACTCTACATGTATGGTATCAATCAGCATACCATTATGAGAGGCAACACTGGCACCAAATACCAGACAGTGAGATCAAAGAGAGAACAATGTTGTTGCAAAACTTCTAAACCTCACAGATTCACCTGCACTTTATAACGTAATGGAGAGATTTAGTTTAGTCTTACTTACATGGGTATTTTCAACAGGAATATTAGAATAAAACAGGTCTTCCATTTTACTAAAATTTGGTATAATTGGTAGAAAGTCATTACTGGATCTCCAGATGCAATTATCTGATTTCTCTGTAAAAAAGAAAAAGAAAAAAAAATCAATAATAAATTATAATATTTGTATAAACCATAGGAAGGTCATGTAGCCATAGAAACCATGCCAAATCAGACTGGAGTCTGGGACAGACCTTCAGCTTACCAGTGCTAGACAAACTATCAAATCCATACCAGCATGGACAATGGACGTTAAATGATGATGATGATGACTTTAGAAATTTATATAATAGTCTAAATCCTCAACTGGATGAAGTATATTACTTAAGTATGATAGAGAGGCCAGGAGCCAAGTGTCTTTACTGAAGAAGTGAATACATAGAGAAGCCAAAGTGCAAGGTGAATATGAAAGAAAACAGGAAGAAAATGGGTGGGTAAGTTAGTAAGAAATAATAATTTTGTACCGATTTCTTTTGGTGTTATTTTCGACCAATGGATTTTCTTCAATTTCTTTGATGGTGTGAAACACATCCATAATAAAAGTTTGTCACAATTAGTGTCAAACAGATTCTTTTCAGTTCCAAATGGGTATTTAATTACAGGGGCAGCATTTCCTTCTTGACTATCACTGCTTCCTTCACAAAGAGAATTAATAAAATTATCTTCCTTCAGAATGTCAAGATCTTTGTCGTACACTTTCTTACACTTCTGACCGTCTGTCCAGACTGGTTTCTCTCCCGATTGAATTTTGGGAATAAGGTTTTCAATCAGCTGCCATTTCTCTGAACTAAAGACAACAAAATAATAATAATTAATAAAGATATTTTAATGAACAAAAGGTTTACCTATAAATAACTTCTAAAGAAAAACAAGAAACTAAAAGTATTTATTTAGAAAAAACCTTTTGTGAGGGGTGGGGGGAGGGCAGGCAGTACCCATGATTTTTTACATGGTTCCCAGGATTGGCTTTGGTGGGAGGTTGAGAAGGAGGTATCCTTAAACTGGAAACCTGCCTCAAATGCTTGCAACAAAATGGGGTCCACTAAAGGAACCTCCAAGGTGCCTGGTGGTGATGGTGTTAACCTGACAATGGTGTCTACGACTGATGGAAAGTAGTTCTTTGTGGATATTTATCAAAACTGCCATTCTTTTACTTGTTACAGTCCTAACAGTGTGGCTAAACTGCAGCACTTCTTTCAAGAATCTATTTGGTTACATAAACACCTTGGTACATCACTAATATTACCAACTTTAGCATGTAAATAAATATTAGCTAATACTCAAGATATTTTGTCCAAGACAATACCAATTCTAACAGCCACCCAAGAGAATAAACAACATTTAACCTAAGATGGAATAATTCTAAACCATTAACAGCTCATCTTACAGAAATGGAAGGAAATGGTTTGTGGTTATCTCCCTTCAATGACACGAAATATATAAATGCAAACCAGAGGGAGTCTGGTTCTCTGCATTCTGGGTTCAAATTCTGTCATGGCTTACTTTGGCGGTAGACTTCATCTCCAGCCCAGTTTAACATTACCATTTCCTAACTCTTTGGTGCCTCCAGCAGAGTTCATTTCATCTCCTAACTATTTAGTACCTCTAGCAAGAATTCATTCTGTTGCAAGTATTCAGACCAGGTCTCCCTTCCTCTCACCAATCTCAGGGACCCAGAAGGGAGCAATGGGCAGGGCCCTTCATTCTAATTGAGCAATAAATAAAAGAATATTCAATGAATTAACACATGGGGCAAAGTAAAAAATTTTCTTTACTTTTCTTCGTTTTCACTGTTGTATTCAAGGGAGAGTAAATCTTGTAAAATGTGCAGAAACGATACATATTTCGGTGTTCCCAGAGTCTGGAAAATGAAAACAAACATCAGAGAAAGTATTTAATTTCTTCAATATATCATTCAGCAATGAAGCTAACAAACTAAATTCATTACTTCAGTAACATTAAAAGAGTTAATGAGCAGAGAGAGAGAGAGTGTGTGTATGTGCATGTGTGTTTCCATTTGTGCTTCTCTGAAAACCACTCAGATACAGAGAATGGTAATGTTACTTTTGTTTTTTTCTTTTCAATAGGCAATGCTGCTGGTTTTGTGCCTTCAAGGGCATGGTATAGGAATTCCCTTGCTTGAAAAACAAGAGTAAGTGACAGGAAGGGCATCCATCTGTAAAACAATTCCTTGATATATTCATCTAAACCATACAAATGACACTAGAGAGTGCCTTTGGCACAATCACCAATATTAACAACGATAGCATTAAATCATAATTTCTAACAGGGGCACAAGGCCACAAATTGTGGGGTAGTGGAGGGGAGTGGTTGATTAAAACAATCCTGGAAGTTGATCTCAGTAAGATTTGAGCCAGAACATAAAACAGCCATTAACCACAGAATTTCATCAGTTATTTTATGGTCTCAGTCAATCCATATATTTTGCCATTTTAAAGAAATTTACCCATGATATCAACTAGTCAAGTTGGAAAATATTTAATACAACAGATAATATATTCTGATATTGTTGAATCTGGAGATATCAGGCTTTATATATATGAGGAATTCACACTACCTTTTCAATAATAGAATCCAATAATGCTGAAGGGCTTTGGTAATCCATCTCAAATTTGGTCTGCATGTCTTCTTCATCTTTGTGCTTTTGAGAATAAAATGCCTGCAAGGAGAAGAAAAGCAAAACCTCAACATCATCATCACCATAATCACTCTCAGCACATTTCAAATCCGTTTTCTGCTAAATGGAATTGGTTAAAAGGGGTGGGGGTACATTACAGCCTTCCTTTCTCCTGGCTGGACACTTTTACTCTTCACAAATATTTCTGACAGAAAGAGTTAAGAATATATTTTTTTTTTTACAGCACTAAAACAACTTTCCACATGTTATTTAATTTAGCCATTGTACATTGGAACAAAAATATTTTTTTTAATAAACTGTTAAAACTTGAAATTTCTATTATAACATATTTTGGCTACAGTTCAAAACGATTTTCACAAGTTTCTGGTCGTGTTGATTAAACTTTCAGCGGCAGAACATAAAGTTTCAGAAATCTAGTTATTTGTTGAAATTCTTATTTCCCAAAAGAGTAAGTTTAATTAATCTACATTCTTATTTAAAGATATAGTGTTTTGAAGTGGATGGACAAAGGTGAAATAATTTAATTAACTAAAATAGTTCTGTTAGTAACTAAAGAAACTAGTGGGATATCAGAAATTAAAGTTGGGAAAATATGAACACTAATAACATAGTAATGTCAAAATTTGAAGCCTCATTCGAACTCCAAACCAATATTTGTGCCTTCACACTGAAGATATTATTGCTAGGCAAATGTCACAAACTGATAGAGGAGAAAGAAGAAACCATTCTAATTAACACCTGTACACACCTGGTATCTATTTTAACCACTATCTCCTGATACAAGAAAATCTAAAAATGACAAACTGACAAGAGAGCCTTAATGAAGTCATTCAACCTTCTAGAAATAGCAGCCAACTCTCAAATCACCCACTCATATTAAGAAATTGAAAGACACGTTGGAAAATTTAATCCCTGGTAGCATGATCACAGCCTGATTAAAGATCCGCTGGATCAGGAATGGCCGGGAGCTAAACAACAACAAAAATATGGTATACACACACACACCAGATGAAACAATTTGCACAAGAATATAAAAATGGCTTCAAATTTAATATACTAATGGTCTTGAAAATGTAAAAAATGAGAAATATTTTACCTCTATTTGAATTTGAAAGTCTTTATCGAATTCTTCAGCATGTAGAACACTGAGAGTATCCAAAAGTCCAAGACCTAAATAAAATGGAATTATATCATAATGCTTAAATCAGTAAACACACCTGAAACATCATTCCATTAAAATAACTATGTATTTAATATCTATAGTGTATATACAAATGTAGAATGGTGCCAGCTGTGTAATATTTGGTCTCAGAGAAATTTGTTCTAAGAGAGATTTTGTGCATTAAAAACACAAAGTTCATTGAGAATGTCATCATCAGCAAATTGCAAGACACCACTGCTTCAACTTGCTTTAGTTTCCACAGTGGTGAATACTTCCAAACATTCCGATCATATCCTGAGATCTTCACATTCCAGTGTAGAAATCAGCAACCAAGACAATCACTGATTTGTGTGGTGCCTGTGAAATGTTGTTGTTGTTCCACCCTTCGTAGTGTCCAGCTGATTGTCATCATTAGTTTTATTTGGATCTGTTGCACAATCAACTTTAGGTGTCTTTATTCTGTTGTCACATATTCAAACATCTGCAACAATTTCCCTTCTCAATACTACACTCAAACTGCTGTTATACAACCTCTAGACGAAGTCTGTTCTTTAGAAGTAAGGAATACCCCCCACCCTTGACCAGCGGTAAAATTTAGACTCCAAATTAAAAAAACCACCTGATGACAAAATCTTTAAAAATAAAATAAAAATTCAAGCCCAAACAATAATTTATATCAAAGACATGTTAACACGAAGAAACAAATGGAAAGTGCTGGATAAAGAATAAAGTTCTTGAATGATGTAAATATTTAATTGAACTTACTAATAAACTCATTACGGATCTTGTTCCTTCCTTGCAAACTTAAATTACCATTAATTATACAATTAATGGCAGTCAGGATTGTACATTTGTAAGCAACTGTCTCAGTTTGAGTTATTTCTGTGACTAAAATACTAAAACGGTGAGCTTGATCAGTCTCTTTCTGAAATGGATAACAAAATACATGTTCATTTATGACAAAATACATGTTCATTTATGACAAAGTACATGTTCATTTATGACAAAATACATGTTCATTTATGACAAAGTACATGTTCATTTATGACACAATATATTTTAATTCATGATGAAAGATGTGCTAATTTAGTTTTTATCTAAGTAATAAATCTAACATTAATCCTCATCTTAATCATCAATTTAACTGTCATTCCATTTAAGTTGTCTGAGCTTTTATATTTAATATATTTTCATGTAAACCTAATGTCTAAAATTTATTCTCATCTAAATCTATAGCCTAACATGCATTTTCATCTAAATCTTTAGTCTAATATTCATTGTCATCCAAATCCTTAATTGAACACATAATTTCTAAGCGTAACCTTCATTCTGATCTAGGTCCTTCTTCAATGAAGCAGAAACAGAGAAAACCTTACTTTGTAATAATTCAAAGCTTCAAGAACAGCATAATAACTCTGTGGGCTGAACATACAGAGAACCGATAAGATTTCAAATAATTCTTTCTTCGTCATGCTGTGGTTGGTGTTTAAAGCTGCAACAAAAGACAACAAGATAATCGTTACATTTTCACAAAACCTGATAAACTTTGAAATAAGAAAAACTTTACATTATTTACATCTAATGGATATTTGTCCTCATCTTGTCTGTTGTTTCAGTAGATTTCCATCAAATGTAAATAATGTAAATAATTCCTCATCTCTTAAATGGAGAACTGTAAGAATAACTGCTTTCCAAATCTATAAAACTATTTAAAAAAAGACTTGCTTTAACAATTTATGTAAGTCTCCCTAATTATTGCAAAGTTTTAATTGTGTGGTTGGTGTTAAGAAGGGCATCCAGCCATAGAAATCATGCTAAACCAGACTGGAACCTGGTACAGCTCTCCCGCTTACCAGTTTTCAATCAAACCGTCCAACCCATGCCAGCAAGGAAAGCAGATGCTAGCGTGAAACCACTAAAACGTCTTGGAAACTGATGAGAAAATCAGCGGTGAATGTTCCTTGTTTCATGATTTTGTCTTCCTTGTCTGTCTGTTAAGTTTCTGCCCAGTTTTCATCTATTTTTCCTTTCTTTGTCGAACATTTTAAATATATATCATCATCATTTAACGTCCGTGCTGATTACATTGACAAAATGTAACAGTTATTCGTTAATATCAACTGGAACAGCTTCTTATAGTGTTAAAGAATTTACTGAATTAAGGACTGAATCATTTTCTATAAATATACAGTGAGAGAGAGAGAATCAAACATATATAAACAAACTGGGTGTCTCATAATAATGGGACACGTTTTGGGTGCAGATAACTAGGATTGCAACAATGGCAAAAGTGAAGAGCCACAATTTTTAAATTACAAATTAAAGGGGCCCTGTCACTATAAGACACTCTGTGTATGTATATATATATGTAAGAGTGTGTGTGTGTAAATATAAAAGTAAATATACACATGATTGCTTTGTATGTGTGTATTTGAGATTCAGTCTTAATTGTTTTTGGAATTAAATTTCCCCTTTGCCCAGTAGATTTCACTCTGTAAGGATTTGAAATACATTTTTGGTTAGCACCAACCTACATTTCTATGGCAAGCCCTGTCCAACAGATGTTTTGGCTGATCATTTTAATTGTGGCCATGGCGCCTTCCTCCTTCTTTAACAAGGAAAAATGATAAAACAAAAATAAGAAAGATAAAAGATATTCAGATAGAGACAAACCTGAGGTCAGTTTTTTCAGGCCATTTGGAAGTTCCAATATATGCATCATGCCAACATCGGTGCTCAATACTGTAGTAATACAGTTAAGACAATCAAACTGTAATATGGCATCAGAAAAGTTAGAAGGGCCCTGAATGGTCATTGCACAGAGACTATCCAGAAGACAGGTGAGGCCACCATTTTCTAAGAAATCCAACAGCCAAGAACTGGTGGCATTTTCAATGTTTGATTTGAGGGTGTAGAGGGAATTCATGGAAGGCGTACAAGCCAGGGCAATGCATTCTTCAACTGTTTTTTGAACATTAACAACAAACACATCATAAATTGATGCATCCATGATTGGTAAATTGCTTATCAGGAACGGTCCAGACTAGAGTAATATGGAGATGATCACTGAAAGAAAGAGAAGTAAGTAAGATTTGTGAAACCTGCAGAGACAATGGTAATTGTTAG
Source organism: Octopus bimaculoides (assembly GCF_001194135.2). Taxonomy (NCBI): domain Eukaryota; kingdom Metazoa; phylum Mollusca; class Cephalopoda; order Octopoda; family Octopodidae; genus Octopus; species Octopus bimaculoides. The sequence goes on from NC_068993.1 coordinate 1,529,161, forward strand.
ACATTGTAAGAATGGGGAAGAGGTGAAAGAATTTTAGCACAAATTTCAACATACAAAACTCAAGTGGAACAAGCAATGGATTTCTTTCAGTTATCTAAATCTACTGACACACCTTTGATCAGCCCAGGGCTAAAGTAAGACACTTGCTCAAGGTTCAGTCCCCTAAAACCATCTAACCACACAGCCATGGCTGCACCTATGTAACATAGGCTGAGATTATCCAAGCAATTAGTTGGCAAAAACTCCCTCTAGAAATATTTGAAATCTAAAATAAACAAGAAAAGGAGGTAACACTAATAGAATTTAATTGAAATGTTTAGACAATATAAACAAGAGATTGCTCTGTTTTGTTTTTATTATCTGGATCAGAGAGAGAGAGAGTGCAAATGAGAGGAGTCAACGGTCGCAAACGGTTAAAAAGAAAAAAAAAACAACAAAAACCAAAGATATTTTGAATCAGTAAATCAGAAATGTTTGCACGATTTACTCCAATTTACAAATGTGACATCAAAAAACTGATAACATAATTGTTGTCAGCAGCAAGAACAGTAGGCAGTTATTTATGTAAGATGATATGATAAGGTTTACATAAAGACACCTAGTCTCTTAACCATCACCAATGTTACCACCAGCAGCAGCACTACCACCACCGCCGCTGCTGCTGCCACCATCACCACTATCAGCAGCAGTGGCTAAACAACTGCCAAATGTGGCTTCCCAGCTGTTCATTGGTTGGTTGGCTAATGGCTGCTTTGAAATTTCAAATATCTTTTTTTTTTTTTGAACTGTTAGAATAAAAGACAGCAGCAGCAGCAACAGGGGGAGGACTGAGCACAAGGGTCGCATGGAGTTTGATGTAGAAACATTGGGGGAGGGGGGTTAATGCAGTTGATCTTTGTCGGGCCCCTTAATACTTCCTGCAAATTCCCGTCTCTGCTCATTGGATAAATTCTTACAGTTTTGAGTTTCTTATTAGAAGTCTCTTGAGAAAATCAGAATTATTGAGTTTGTTAAAATTATTATGAAGAATAATTAAGTTAATATGAGTATTGAGTACTTCCTTAATTTATCAAGCTGCAATATGTTTAGACATTATACACATACACACAACTATGAGTGTATATATGTAAGTATATATATATATATATATATATATATATATATATATATATAGATAGATAGATATATAGGGTGACAGTACTACGCACTGACCAGTTCATATATGCTTGAGACACATTCAAACCCACAAGATAACCATTCACTGTAATTTGTATTGGAGAAAACCTCGGTGTAGACAAATAGGTGTAAATACACCAAATATGTTTACCTCGGGCCCTAACCAGACTGTGGGATGCATGCATTTCGGAGTGGTTACAAAAACAAGAAGGGAATAGCGTGTCTCCCTAAAAGATTATTAGTGCTGTAGATGGAAACTCTTTTGTTAAACCATCTGTGCTTTGCTGAATGGTCAGATATGATGGTGAGGGCTTTGACAATCTCATCAAGGGTACCAGAGTTAAACTGGTTTTGGAACATAACCTTTCTGTTAACACAAATGCTTTTGAAGAAATCCAGATACAATTGATGCCATTAAAAGCAAGGACCTGCCTTTGAGGAAGCAGTTTTGGTTCCATTTTAGATTGGGATCAATGTGAAGTGAAATTCTATTAAGGGCCATAAAGTTGTAAATTTCTGAGGTTAGAGATGAGATTGTAAGCTTTTCTGGTCACTTCTATCAAGCTGAATAATAGGCCATATCAGATGTTATATTTTGGAGACTTCTGTACCATATTCAAGACCACTCAAATACTTTTGTGTTATTGCCAAAACATACTGCAACACATTTTATCCAGCATTAACAATTCTGTCACTCTATTCCTGTCATGGCTGTAATATATATATATAAATATAAATAATATATAAATATATGCATATACACATACATATATGGACATGCCTACATATATATATATATATATATATATGTATAAATACATGCATATATGGGTACAAGACATAAAAAAAAAAAAAAAAAATGAGAAACGAAAACTTAAAAAACAAAAACATAGAAAACGAACATTTTTTCGAACAACGCAAAAAACAAACAGAGAAAAGAGGCCTGCAACAATAAGAACATTCCCTTCATCAGTTGTCCCCCGTTTTATCTACTCCATCATTTAACATCTGTTGTCCCATGGATTGAACAGTTTGACTGGGCTGGCATACTGGAAGGCTGCACCAGGCTCAAGTCTGATTTAGCATGGTTTTCTATGGCTTGAGAGTGTAATGGGTACTTCTACCAGTACAGGTGCCATTTGTGTGACACCAGTATCTGCCATGACTGCTATTTTGCTCAGCTTGATGGGTCTTCTTCTCAAGTATGACATAATGCCAAAGGTCTGTCATTGCTCCGTGAGGCCCAACACTCGAAAGGAACTCAGCCACCTTGCCCATCCAAGTGTACAGTACTATATAGTCATTATTGCCGATCTTACCAATCAGTTTTGTACTAGGGGGTTCAATGGAGTGTTAGGCAACTATCCCATTATGTAACCCTGCGCTCTTCAGAGTAGCCGCTATGGAATGAAATATGGCAACTGCTCTGTGTGTGTGTGTGTGTATATATATATATATATATATATATATATATATAACAAATAATAAATGAGTATATGCATATATACGTACAGGTATGTGCATACCTACGTCTACCTGTATATATAGGTGCATATCTGGGTACAGGACATTGCAAACAAAACATAGACAAGAAAATAATAATAACCAGAGTACAGAAAACACACAAGCCACATAGAGAACATTTTCCTTCATCAG
>NC_068993.1:1532487-1543209 GCF_001194135.2 Octopus bimaculoides
CTCTGTGTGTGTGTGTGTGTGTATATATATATATATATATATATATATATATATAACAAATAATAAATGAGTATATGCATATATACGTACAGGTATGTGCATACCTACGTCTACCTATATATATAGGTGCATATCTGAGTACAGGACATTGCAAACAAAACGTAGACAAGAAAATAATAATAACCAGAGTACAGAATCTTGGATAAGGGTTAACGATCTAAAGGAGATCTTGATCAAATAAGTTAGAGATAGTTGATGTAATGACTAGATCTACAGATATCTTGCTACTCAAGTTTCTATAACTATTAATAATGATTCATCATATTGACAGAAGCAGAAAATTTGCATTTTCTATTCAAATTATAAAAGAAAGACTATAAGAATGAACTGACTAATCTATGACCATAGGACTGGCCAAAGAGAAGTGTGTGTGTGTGAGTGAGAGAAGCTATAAAATATTTTATTACCAGTTAAATCAATGTTAAACCACAAGAGTGTTTGACATGTAAAGACGAAATGACAAAGAAAGAAAAAACCAAGTTCATCTTATTTATATCAAGACTATTCATTGCCACATCTGATGAAAGAGAAATGTTGCTGGAGAAAATTTGGTAAATATAGACAGGAAGGCTGTTCAGAAGTCCAAGACTCAAATAGAGACATCGTTTAAAATGATGTTAGCAAATTAATCTAAGATTAAATCAGCAATCATGTCCCTCGCTTACAATAACATCGTTCATTTCAGCCCCACAAACTTTCTCTCTCTACACACACGTGTATATGTATATATATATAATCCGGGTATCAAAACAAAAATAACTGTATTATCTAGAGTAAACAGGAAGAAGATTGTGATTGGAACAAGTGGCTCATTCAAAATGATTGAAGAACATGTAGCAAGGTCAGCTGTGAATGTAGTTTATTAGTCATTCCTTTCAGTCTATGAATCAGGCAGATATTGTTGTGAAGCAGTGGACCAACAGATTCATAAGTTGGACACCTGGTGATCAGGTGTTTGGCTTTTTTGAAATAAAACGGTCAATTTACCTGCTGAAAGCTTCATCGAGAGAAAATGTCAACTTAGAATTCGTAGCAAATAAAATGGTTAGGGTGAAATTAGAACAGGGTTAAAAGAGTGTGTGTGTGTGTGTATCTGTATGCACACAGACACACACACAAACATACGCTTGGGTGTTGCTTAATAAATCGGTTAAAAGGGGTCAGCCGTATGCTTTTAAAAAGATATTTCATGGAACATAACATTACAAAATGTTGGACAGTTGTGTGTGAAACGCGATTTAAGATTATAAATACATGATACAGAAACATAAATACATGGAAAAAATAATGAAAACAATTATGGTGCTCTCATCCCACTCCACCTTTTTTTTTCAGTTGATTAAATATTAAACGATGTACAGAAAGAAACATTTACAAGAAAGGTTAATATAAAATTTAGGAATTGAATTAGAATTTCCTAATTTCCAGTTTTATTAAACTTGTTTTGTTTTGATAAATAAATAATTTTAACAAATTATTAAAATATACAAAGAAACTTCGACTGATTAGGTAAAAAAATGATATCGTATTTGGAACTCGTAATATAAAGAAAGGTGATGTTAATTGTGCAATGAAAGAAGCTATTTAAATTAAGACAATTATTAGAACTTTAAAATATACATTTCAACCAAACAGAATAAGATAAACCCCGACCTGGTCCCAGTTACACATGCACAAAATACCTGAAGCAATTAAGAAACCCACAACTTCATTTACAGGTATTTAAATAATTTTTAATTAGATGTATATTAACCTTCAAAAATAACTGTCCTTTAAAATTGCACCCAAAAATATTGAATCCCATTTTTTGATAAAGGTTTAATCAAATAAATGGATTAAAAACAAACATTACAAAAGAGGAGGGCTTCAGAAATATGAAGAAATTAATTAGAAAACACATAAAAAATACTCTAGGCATCGTTGAATGAACATTAATTAATGCAAAATAAAATTTTAAGGTAGAAATAAGGACGTCATTGACACTAATTTTACTTACATAGGAGCAACATCGAACTCCTCCGTTTATCCAGACATAGAATATGTTTCTAGTTCAACAGATGACTCACGACTGAACTTTAAAAATGGCGCCGTTTTTTTGAGAGCCGTTGTTGTTGTTGTTGTCGTCGTCGTGCCAACTGCGTTGCAATGTACCCGGGTGACAGCGGTGACAGCACTCACACATATATCTTCATATACACACACATACAAACTTTCCCGATTTTATTGCTGTGAATTAAACTAGCAGGTTTCTCTCCAATCAACAGAGGAACCTTCCCACAAGCGGTTGTTTGATCTGGTAGAAATAGCAACCAAATTCGTTCACATTCCACCCAACCGTTTTTTGAAAAAAAGGAATGATATATCGGACAATGTAGTCTTAAATATATAAGATGGGATGGTCATAACTAGAACGTCTTTAATCATAGGTCTTCTGAATTACGGTAGATCTAGCATTAATAATCAAATTCTTTTTAGAAAACTTTCATATAATTTTGATATTTTTATTGAATAATTTTTGAAAGCTTTTTCATTACTTTCCTTTTATCGTTTAAAATTTAATCAATTTTCCGTTGCAAATAATATTATCTCAAACTAATTAGTCCTTTTTAAATTGGTTTTAACGATTCTGAATACCATTTGACAAATATTCGCTATAATTACTGGTAGAAGATTCCAGTAGATATTACAAATTATAATTTTATAACTGAGGTCTGTTAAGGAAACTTGCTCTATATTAATTGTAAATTATTTGACAAAATCGTTAGAGCGCCGAACAAAATGTCTGGATTGATGTATTATAAGCTATGGTCCTTTACGTTCTGGGTTCAAATACTTTGACTTTTGTACGTGGGACAAAATAACAAAGTATCAGACAATACTGGGTGGGGTCGACATAATTGACTCCCCCTACCCCACCCCATACACACATTTAAATTTCTGGCTTTGTGCCTTTATTAGAATTTATTGTTTTGTTGCTGCTAAGTTTTGAATTTGAACGGTTTATGTTGTTTGGATAAGACAGTTGGGCAATCATCGTCATTATTGTTACCATCCCCTATCACAATCACCATCTCTTACCACCACCGCCGTCATCATCATCACCACCACCACCACCGCCACCATTATCACAGGCCTTGTCGCCATCGTCGCAATAATCTCCGCCGCCACCGTCATAGCCTAAAACAAACATTAAAAGTCAATTAAGTAAAGAACAGTTTGTAGAATGGGGAAGGAAACGTGGGAAACATTTTGCGGATGTGCATGTGCATATATATACATGTATGTATGTGTGTATGAATACGTATGTGTGTACATGTGTGTGTTGTGTATATGTTTGCCTTTATGTGTGTGTATGAAAGTGTATATGTACTTGTGAGTGTATGTATGAATATGTGTGTGTGTGCGTGTGCATGTGTGCACACATAACGGATTTCAGAGGAAACGGTATTTAAATTTAAATAACTGGGCCATAAAGGGGAGGAGGTGAGGGGTGCAAGTATGTCAAGAATTAAGTGTAGGGCTTTGGAAGTATTACAGGAATTCACTTTTCAATTACGTGATTTTGAGTTCAGTCCCACTCCGCAGCATCTTAGGTAAGTGATTTCCCCAATAGCTTTGTGCCAACAAAGTCTTGTGAGTAGATTTGGGAGGCAGACACAGAAAGAAGACAGTTGGAGGAACATATATACTAATATACAACAGGTTTCTTTCAGTTACATACATAGTTCCTGGTTTTAAGTGTGTCGTGAAAGGCCTGGGTGGAGGCCCAATTTTCTGAGTTCTTTTACAGGGCTTAGAAAAACTGAAGGTCCACTGCAATAAGTGTGTGAATCTGAGAGGGGAATATGTTGAATAAAATCATAATTAATCTATCCTCCTGTATTTTCTTTTACACAAAACCAGGAACTTTTCAGCACCCCCTTGTACATACATACATACATACATACATCATGTTTTGGCCTGCCTAGCCAGCAGATGGCATCATTCAGAAGCTACAACAATGCGAGGATGTGTATTGTAACAAGCAATGTATAACAACATTCAATAGTCTAGTCAATACAGTGATGCAGTGTCATCACGTAACCTCTGCCATCCACACTAGCATGGGCATGGCAATTCAAAAGAATCCAACAAGTCCAAGGACTACAGCTTTTGCATTGGCTGGGTTTCCTATGCCAGGAGACATTTCCTAATGCCAACCACTTAACAGAGTGTACCGAATCCCCTGTTTTCATGGCACCATCAATAGTGAGGCCACTAAGTCACTCACAAAACAAAAAAAAGGCCCTCAACTGAGTGGGAGAACAGTTGTAAGTGAGGTGGGTGTTGAGTAGCTAAAGTATGACTGAGGGACAAGAACAGGTGTGTTGTTGTGAAGAAGATTCATGGCCAACCCACATAAGGGGTGGGTGGGAGTAGTCACTGCTCTTCACTGGATATAAATAAGCTACAAGAAGTGTTGGCATCCATCATTTCTCTTAACAACAAACTAGCCATCTGCATGTGAAATTAGAGATCTCTCACTTGAAAAACAATTAAAGGTTAGCAATAGAAAGAGCATCCAGTTGTAGAACAATGCCTCAATGATACACTCATCTAACCCATGCCAGCAGTTTGTTTTGCAACCAAGTGGTTTCATGTTCAGTCCCACTGTGTGATATCTTGGACAAGTGTCTTCTACTATAGCCCTAGGAAAACCAATGCCTTGTACATTTGACAGATGGAAACTGTGTGGAAAAGTGATCTGAGGGTGGTTTAGTCGCTATTTCTAGCAGACCAGGTGACCCTATAGAAGCTCTCTCATTGGTTCATAATGTTTAAAAGAGTGAAGGTGTGTATTTGAGACTTTTGTGGATGTGGTGTCTAGAAGTTTCTGTATTTGGTATCAGTCATGGCCTAGATGTATAATTAGCTTTGTAATGTAGGGCAGCTGACTTGTATCTTGTATCATTGTTGTAGCATCTGTTTAGAGTAAGAGAAGTATTTTTAAAAACCTGAATAAGAAACCTGACCCTTGGCTTACTATGAAGCCCAACCTGTGGTTGCCACAAAAGGTCATCTGAGATTGTAAAATGAAACATTTGTAAAGAGCTGTGTTTTACCAAACACCCACCTAAAACATTTGCTTACTTAGATCTACTCCTAACTTTTTTTTATCCCAATGTAAAACAGTCATGGCTTTGATTAAAAACAAGCAGTTTAGCCATCACTCAAGAGTGAGTGTGACTCTGTGATTTGTACCATGGCTTTTCTTGTCAATTTTACGGAGTGATGAGCAGACCTAGTCCTCTTCTTGAGACTCCTACCCTTTGCCCAGCAGAATATAAAGAATATAAGAGCTGGAAGGAGAGAAAGCTACATCAGCACTGGGCTGGAACTCAATTTTAGCTGAGTGGAGTGGAGCAATATAAAATGAAGTACCTTGCTCAAGGATACAATATGCCACCTGCTCCATGGATTGAACAGCAGCACCACCACCACCACCAAGCAGACAGACAGACGGACAAAGACAGACAAGTAAACAGATAGCCAGCCAGTCAGAGCCAGAGAGAGAGAGAGAGAGAGATGGACAGGTAGACTGAGAGATATAAAAAAACACCGATAGATAGATAGATAGATGGAAGGATTAGGGGAAAGATTGATGGATGGAGGAGGGGAGGATGGTTGGATGGATAAACTGTAGGATATGGGGGGAAGAGTAAGGGTTTGTGCCAGTAGTGAGTATATATAAACAGTTTAAATGGGCAATTAATTAGTTTGTTGTGATACAGATAAAAATGTCTAAATATTTCAACCAGAGCCCTTTATCAGAATGCACATCTCTAAAGTCAGATTTATCTTCTTCCAAATAGCAAAATAATTTATTTCGTTTTTGAAATATTATTTATGCAAGAAAAAAAAAAGAAAGCGGAACTTTTTACTTTGAGATACCTAATTGATGTTACACCGAAATCAATTATACTTTCCCACCGTAAAGATTTCTTTCCGCCAGTTTCAAAACAAAAACTTCACAACTTGTCCGTTCTTGTATTTTGGCGAGATCAAGTCTGTTTCTATGTCTTATTTACCAAATATAACAAATATAAAGCAATTAGTGAGTCCATTTTATTTTACGTAGCAAATAGTTTATCTTGAAATGATGATGTTTTATATATAAAAAGATTTTTACTTTTAAGAATTGTTTTGAAAACTTAATTCTATGTCATGTTTGGCTTCAGATTTCTCAGTAGTGTGGGTGTATGATACATACATACATACATACATACGGAGAAAGAGAAAGAGAGATGCTGGTTATTGAAATCGTTTACTTTCTGTGAGAGCGATTATATTTCAATTATTAATAATAAAAGAAATCATTATTATTATTATTATTGATCGTATATCTGTTACGGTATATTACAAAATATATAAAAATGTGAATAGAAAACGCAAGGACATTAAATGGTAAAAAAAAAAGGGCGCTTCAGTGTTAAAGACGGTTGCTTTTTTATGGAAATGCTCGTACCTATTTTCAAACATTAAGTTTTATGTTGCTTCAAGCCATTATATATTAATAGGATTAAGTTTGTTTCGCAATGGCTCTGAAATTGCTTCAGAACATCAATTAAAGTATTTTCTAAAGAATCAACAAACATGAATTATGTTTATAACAATAAGACCACCATTTGTGTGTTCGTTCGTTCCTTAGCTACGACGAGGTGGGTGAGACCTGGTATATCTTGAAGAGGACATCTACCGGTCATACCTATTTGTTTGCCAATTACCTGTGTGCCATATCTGAGAGGCGGCGAGCTGGCAGAAATGTTAGCGCTCCGGGCGAAATGCTTAGTGGTATTTTGTCTGTCTACGTTCTGAGTTCAAATTCCACAGAGGTCAACTTTACTTTTCATCCTTTCAGGGTCGATAAATTAAGTACCAGTTGCGTGCTGGGTCGATCTAATCGACTGACCCCCTTCCCCAAAATTTTGGGCCTTGTACCTGGAGAAGAAATGAATCATAACTCTTTCTGCTAAAGGCACAAAGTGAGCAATATTTTTGAGGGGTGGAGTTTGTGAATTAAATAGATCCCAGTATTTCACAGGTACTTTATCAAACCCTTGAGAGGATGAAAGGTGAAGCTAATATCTGTGATAGATTCGTCTGATTCTTGTCAGTATGAGAAATACATGTTCAAACAATGATGATCATTATTATTAAAGATAGCAGATTGTATAAATAAGTAATTTTATGTCTGAACAACTAAATAATATTCATTTTTTTCTTTTATAACTGAGATATAAAATGTCTTATGATATCATATTTCAAAAATCATTTGAAGATTAAAGATTATACTTATTTGATAATTAAGTCATCAGTCACTAGATTCTGTATCAACATTGTTATACACCATAACAGACCAGTTTAATTTTTACATTTTGATATTCTTGTGTTTGACAGGTAAACATCAACTGGTTCAATTCTATGCACAGACTGCAATCATGATAATTACATTCTTCATCACCAACGATTATTGGTGATAGCAGGTACATGATTTGAAGTTAGAATCTCAAGAAGTTGGTAAGTCACCTACCTTATTGTTGTTATCCATGAATCTAATAAAGAGTAGATATTTTTTATTGATTATTTCCTTGTTGGTAAATTGGGGGAACTCTGGTGTGTTTGTGGAAGGCAGCACATAAATACATTCTTGATGGTTTATGGAGACTATTCTTGGAATGAAGAAACTGCTTTACAACATGGGACAAGACAAAAGAAATCATTATAAATTTATTTTTCTCACTTTTAATTAGCAATAAATTAACATTGATTCTATAATTATATTTCTAACTTCCAGATTGACATTGATATTTAAGTATCATTTGAAAATGTCGTCAAAAGAAACAATAAATACATCTGAGAAGTTGAAGAATCTGCGGCGGCGGTTGGAGCAGCTTGGTTATAAGGATTCTCTTGGAATTGAATCTTTGCCATTGGTTGAACGGTTGTTTGTGGACCTGCTGAAGACAATTGAAGATCTTCGTAAGATCAAAGTAGAACATTCCAGAAAAAGTGATGCAGAAGATCCAACAATTGTTGACTCCTATAAAAATGATAATGCTAAATTGGTTAAAGAGAATAATGCTTTAAATTTGAAACTTCTTAAAGCAACAGAACAAAATAATACTGCTATGAAAGGTTTGTACAAATAGTTTACTCAGTTATTATTATTATTATTCCTTAATTCTTGATCAGATTATTGAGCATAACTTTAGGTTAAATATCTATCACATTTGTTCAAACTATTTATCATTGTGCAATTAACAGCTTCATTTCATTCAGCCATCACACTTTCTGTTCAATGCTTTTGTTTTCCTATCATGCAACTTCACACTTCATAAACAAGCACCATCCAATCTAACCTTTACTTAAAGTGAGCATTTCTTAGTTTCTAGTAAAGATAATAACTCCTTGAACTCAGACCCCTTGTTCTTACTCTGGCTGCTTTGGAACACCCTTTTCCACTGCTAATTAGGGTATCTAGGTAAGACAGGCTTTCAACCTCTTCTCAAGAACCCTCTGAATATCTGCGAAAATTTATTCCATGGGTGCCCCTATCTGCTATATTTAAAGTTCTTCTTCTCTGTCAGGGATTTTGTGTAGCCATACTTTACATTGGGTGTACCTTATGGTATTTCTACCCCCCCCCCTTTTGCATATCAAGTATGGCCACTGTCCAGATGGATGGACAATGGCTGACATCTTACCGAAGCAGTTATTTTTAGAGATAGTGGTACCACTTAGATGTAGAATAAAATTATATTTTAGATTGTTATATCTATATTTTGCTTTACAGATCTCAAGTCTTCCCTGCGAAAATCTGAGCACACACTTGCAGATATAAAGTTCTTAAACAATCAATATTTACATAAGATAAAGTTATTGGAGAAAGAATCTAAAGAAAAATCAGACAGAATTCAACAACTGCAAGAGAAAAACTTCCATGCTGTGGTTCAAACCCCAGGTCAGTGGATTTTTTAATACATTTTTATATATAATCTTTTAACTGTTTCCAGTTATTGGTCTGTGGCCATGCTACAACACCTATTTCCTAGGGTTTTAGTTAAACATATTAACTCCAACTTATTCTATCGACTCTGTTTCTCAAATCACTAGATTGTGTTTTTGATATAAAGAAATGTAATTCAACAGACCTATTTTTTTTCTACCATGCTACCAGACATAATCAAAGACTCATATATATATATATATATATATATATATATATATTAGATAGATAGATAGATAGAAATATATATAGCATTGCCATCATACAAGTAGTGTTATTTCTTTCCAGTCTTCCTGGAAACTTGTGGTTAGGAAGCAAGCTTCTTACCACACATCCACTCTTGTGCTTATATGTATGTATATATATATATATATATATATATATTTACATACATGTATGTCACCACTGCCTGACATCTAGACATCTTAAGGTGGTGCCCCAGTATGGCTGCAGTCCAATGACTAAGATGAGTACAAGACACTTCTCTCTGTCAGGAAGTTGTGTGAACAACTTTGCTTTCTTCTGGTTTTTAGGTGGCAAAAAGAAGAATATTCCGTTCCGTCGGCAGCGTATGGTGGTTGATTGCCTGATACCTCCAGCAGAACCTGATTTACCATCTCCGCCTCCAGTTCCTGATCCATATATAGCAGATATGCTGGAAACAGCCGATAAACGGATTGCAGAAAATGAGGGACAAATTACAGAATTGAAAGACAACAATGAATTATTGGAAAGTAAATTGGAGGCTTTTAAGGAACAGGTATTGGTTTGCTCTAGTTTTCATATACACATTTGTCTGTCTGCGTGTGTAGTTATATATATTTAAATTTCCTTGGGAATAACACAATCTATTTTACATGTTAAACCAAATCATCATCGTTTAACGTCCGCCTTCCATGCTAGCATGGGTTGGACGATTTGATTGAGGACTGGTGAACCAGAGACTGCACTGGGCTCCAATCTGATCTGGCAGAGTTTCTACAGCTGGATGCCCTTCCTAACGCCAACCACTCCAAGAGTGTAGTGGGTGCTTTTATGTGCCACCAGCACGAGGGCCAGTCAGGCGGTACTGGCAATGGCCACGCTCAAGTGGTGTTTTTTACGTGACACATGCACAGGAGTCAGTCCAGTGGCACTGGCAACTACCTTGCTCGAATGTTTTGTTCATGTGCCACCAGCACAAGTGCCAGTAAGGCGACGCTCGTAACGATCATGCTCAAATGGTGCTTTTTACGTTCCACCGTCATGGAAGCCAGACAGCTGCCCTGGCAATGAACGCGCTTGGACAGTGCTGTTAGTGCCCCACTGGCACGGGTGCCAGTCATCGAATTTGGTTCAGTTTCGATTCCACTTGCCCTCCCATCTTTGGTTTCCAAACTTTTGGGACTCCATTATCCAATATATTTCTGTTGATAAGTTGGTGAACAGAGGTGTGGAGGGGGTGGGTGGGAGGAGAGGTAACTTGCAGTAATGTTAGTCTTTAATAAATGCAAATATTTTTGGAAAGCGCTGGAAATTTCAAGGCCTCCTACACTATCCCCTTTTTTTTAATTGTCCCCTGAGGACTACTACTACTTCTACTACTACTACCACCACCACCACCACCACCACCACCA
>NC_068993.1:1543240-1543921 GCF_001194135.2 Octopus bimaculoides
TCGCCACCACCACCACCACCATCACTGGATAAATAAATTGCATAGTCAACAGTGACTGTTATATCATAGGACTTACCTCCCTTACATGTCTGATCATTTTCGTTAATATTATTATTATTATTATTATTATTATTATTATTATTATTCTACAGCAGTAAGCTCTGTAGAAAAGAGAGGGCTTGTCCAAACTTGTAACCTCTCTCTATTGATTGTTTGTTCTATATTCTCTTCTTATATCTTTCTTTTCTCTCCCCTCCACCTAATCTGTGTGTGTCCTTGTGTGTGAGAGTGTGTATATTTGTATGTATGTAAAGGAATTCTTCACTCCACACTACATATCTCCATATATCCCCCCCCCCACCGCTGTCAATCCCACTAAATAAGAACTTTGTCTTAGCAATAAGATATTTTCAATTCAATACATAAACCATTCATGGGTAGGTGGTTGTTTTCTTCTTTTTCTCCGTTGATACACTGTTCATAATTAGTAAAAGTACCAAAAGAAAAGTTTGCTTTATTGTTATTATTATTGTTATTATTATTATTATTATTATTATTATTTAATTGTGAATAGTTTTGTTTTGTCAAAAACTAAAGTTGGAAAACTTTAGAAGTAAGTTTTGAAATCTCTCTTGTGTTTCACTTAATGGCCGACCAACAGCAAGTGTGGTCTTGTAGTGG
>NC_068993.1:1543931-1562328 GCF_001194135.2 Octopus bimaculoides
TTTTACCATCCTTCTCAGTAATATTTTTTGATGGCATCACCATTCTCTCAAATGTCTCGTTCTGATTATTTCAACCTTGTTTCTGCTTTTTCTTTTTCTTTTTCATTTTGTTAACAAAATTGTTTTAAAAGTTTGACAACAATATTTAAGTTTCCTGAAGGTAAAAAGCAGTTTCAATTTAGTGGTGTATATAAGTGTGTGTGTGTTTCTTCTTTTACTTCTTTCAGTCATTTGACTGCGGCCTTGCTGGAGCACCGCCTTTAGTCGAGCAAATCGACCCCAGGACTTATTTTTTTGTAAGCCCAGTACTTATTCTATCGGTCTCTTTGCTGAACTGCTAAGTTACAGGGATATAAACACACCAGTATCGGTTGTCAAGCGATGTTGGGAAGACAAAGATACACAAATATATACACACACATACATACATACATATTATAGGCTTCTTTCATTTTCCATCTATCAAATCCACTCACAAGGCTTTGGTCAGCCCAAGGCTATAGTAGAAGACACTTGCCCAAGGTGTCATGCAGTGGGATTGAACTCGGAACCATGTGGTTGGGAAGCAAGCTACTTACCACACAGCCTCTCTTGCACCTGTGTGTGTATAATCTAGAGGAATATCTATGAAGATAATAAAAAATAAAATTGTATATATTACTAATTAATTATAACGATGTTTATTAAGATATTTATTAATTTATTTCAACCAGCAAATAATTGTTCCTTCATTAGTACTTCTCAATCGTTATTTTATTAATTAGTTGAAAATTTATTTAACATTTTATTTCAGTGAAGATAATCAGTTGTCTTGTTGCATGTGATTATATTTAGGCTGTTAATTAGTTGTAAATTAATTAGTGTTTTATTTCAGTCAAAGTAATCCGTTATTTCATATATGTATATTTAAAATTTGATTAAACTAATTTAAGATTAAAGTTTATATGAATTGTGAAAATTATCTTTAATGAAACATCACCTGTAAACTACATCTTTTCGAGTTTTCATTTTCAGCATTTTAGTCTTTATTCTTAATTTTAATTAATTCATAATTAACATGACTTACAGATAGAGTAATTAAATATAGCAGTCATTGTGAAGGTAGCTGCTAAAAAAATTATATTCTATTACAAGTGTTTTAAAAAAAAGTCAACTTTTCTAAAGCTTGTCTTTAAAATTCTATTTTGACTAATATCCATATTGACACTACACACATGCTTTGTATCTTTGGTTACACATTCAGGTGTGTGAGGGATGTCTGCCCTAGGTAACCTAGGATACAAATAAGGTTGTGTCACTATGTGTGTGTGTGTAATCAAACAAATGGGTTTGTGATTCTATAGAAAAATGAGAAATTCTTTGTAGTAAAGTGTTTTAATATTGAAATACATTCATGAAGTAAATTCTTTATTTATCTTATATGTATGCTGTTAAAATATAAAATAATATAGAATTAAAATGTTACATAATTAAAATATAACTTATAATAATGATATAATATATTATAAAATATATATTGTATTGCAATTAAAATATAATATAAGAAAGATATACCATAAAACTGATTATAAATGTTGGCATTAAATATAGCATCTAAACCAAAAGACATCTTCACAAAAGGTCCTGTCCACCCGCGTGTGTGTGATTTGTATTATTTGTAGCATAAAATTTATATTTTCATATTAGGAGATGTTCACATTGAAATATATTTCTGTTGTTTTCTACAGACCTCTTGGAGGGATTTTGGTCTGTTACATCAGACTAAGAAACTCCTATCAGTTACGTTAATGACTTTGCTGTTTACAGCAGGGGTCTGTGGTTTATCTGTGCAACAATAATATGGATCTGCTCCATAAAACCGGTTCTCTATAGTTCTACTAAATATGGACATATATATATATATATATATATATGTGTGTGTGTATATAAAATCACACACACACACACACATGTATGTGTGTGTGGTCTTTTTCTTGTTCTGGTCAGTGGTAACCCCCACCTCCCAGCAATACTCTCTGGCTCTCTCTCTCTCTCTCTCTTTAAACTGAATTAGTATAATTACAGAGCAGGTTCTTAATTGTAAAAATACTTATGTAATTAAGAAATGCCATTACATAAACAGTTTTAGTAATTACAGAAAACCTCTCCAGGTCACCCTGTTTTGGCAGGTCTGTAATTAAACGAGTTCCAACAGTGACCATCACATTGTGTTCTTATTTTTTTGAAGGAAGAGAGTATCTTGGAGTACATTATTTAGTGTGTATCTACAGCAAAACACTCATGTCTGTTCCCTTGATTTAAAGTTGAGAGATTTACCTCACCTGGCGCAAAGCCACACCCCTTCACATACACCTCCCACTTCCCAGTTGAGGGATTTTTGTCTTGTAAGGTATGTGGTGACCTGGTCGATGCTGGTGCCACATAAAAAGCATTGGTGATGGTGCCATGTAAAAGCCACCGGTGCCTTGTAAAAAGCACGCAGTACATTCTGTGAAGTGGTTAGCATTAGGAAGGGCATCCAACTGTAGAAACCTGCCAGAATGGACAATGAAACCTGGTGCTGCCCCTGGCCTGGCCAGCTCCTGTCTAACCATCCAACCCATGCCAGCACAGAAGACGGACGTTAAATGATGATGATGATAATGATGATGATATAATTTGAGGGAGATTTAGCTGCTATTTCTAGCAGCTTGTATGACTATATAAAGACGCCTTCATTGACTTTAATTAGTCATTAATGAATGTTGTGTTGTTAGCTTCTCATTTACAGCCTTATGTATCCACTCTCCCTCTCCTGCATCGTTAGTCAAGTCACTTAACTCACATTTACACATCAATGGAACATACTTCATCCACTTCATGGAGGCATCATCAATGCAGGAGTCTCTCAGCAGTTGCATGATCTGCTAGAAATACCAACCAAATCTCCCTCAAAATATTCAGGTGTAGCTGTGTGATTAAGAAGTTCTCTTTCCAGTCACATGGTTTTGGGTTCAGTCCCACTGCATGGCATTTTGGGCAAAAGTCTTTTACTCTAACCCTGGGCTGAACAAACTCTTGTGATCAAATTTGGAAAATGGAAACTAAAAAAGCCCATTGTATGTGTGTGTGTGTGTGTGTGTGTTTCCCTGTTTTGACATCATGTGATGTAGGAGCATGGGGCAATAATGCCTTTCCTGGAAACAGGTGGAGGTTGGTGACAAGAAAGGCATCCAGCCATGGTTGTTGTCTAGTGCCCAGTTGACTCCACTTACTGTCTCTTAAATGAGAATTAATCTAATTAACCATAAGAATTCATTAGTTGTTTCTGTATTATAATTATAGATATATATATATGTGTGTGTGTATATATACTCACACACACATACATGTACATGTGTGTGTATATATATATATACACACGTATGTATCTGTGTGTATGTGTATTGCGAGAAATGTGCAGCAACTTAGTCTAGTCATGTTTCATACTATACCCATTCACATTTGCTGTTGATGTGTGTATGTTTGTACACACACACACACACACACACACACAATAGGTTGACTGCTTACAACATGTCTTGGCATGTTGATGGTCTGAAACTTTCTGATATATCAAATTTTGGTTTGCTTTTTTCATTGATGCTAAACACAATTGCATTCCATGTTATACACTTTGATATATTGTACACTTATGTGTGTGTATAAATGTTTGTATATGTATTGAGAGTGTATGTGTGTATATATATATATATATATTTGTTCATAGGTAGGGGACAACACTTGTTGACTGATGTTTTGTCAATCAACCTAACAAGCGAGGAAAGCTAAAGTTGACCTCAACAGAATTTGAGCTTAGCATGAAAGGATTTCAGTAAATAATCCAAAGTATTTAGTGTGTGTGTGTGTGTAGGGGGCAATGTATCTTCCAGTTCAATGTCTATGATGATGATGATAATAATAATAATAATAATAATAATAATAATTATTATTATTATTATTATTATTATTATTTCATTTATTGGCAGAGTCAACCTTGGTGGAATTCGAACTCAGAACGTAAAGATGGATGAAATACTACTAAGCATTTTGCCTGGTATGCTAACGATTTTGTCAGCTTGCCATCTTAATAATAATAATAATAATAATAATAATAATAATAACAACCTTTATAATAATAACCCTTATAATAATTATAATCTTAACTAAGTCTTATTCTCGTATAAAATATATCCATTGATCAGCTGAGACAAAGGAAAGGTAAAATTGCTTAGAAAAATTTATTGATTTCTAATTCACGACTTATTGATTTTGAACATATGTGCAGGGGTAGGAGGCATGTAGTTATTGATTAAATCCTTACCAGTAACACACTGGTACCTCTCTACACTCAAAATAAGGCTGGTTATTACTATGAATATGGTGCTTGTGTATCCAAAAACCTAGTCTTCAGCAGTGTATTATAACAGTGCAAGTAATATAGATATGTGTGTGGCTTAAGTTAAGGCGTGTAGCTTAGTGGTTTGGTCATGAGTTCGATTCCCAGTGGCACGTTGTATCCTTGAGCAAGACACTTCATTTTGCAATTGCTCCAGTCCGATGAGTTGTACCCGTAATTTCCAAAGGGCCAGCCTTGTCACATTCTGTGTCATGCTGAATCTCCTTGACAACTACATCAAAGATACGTGTGTCTGTGGAGTACTCAGCCAGTTTCATGTGAATTTCATGAGCTGGCTGTTCCATTGATCAGATCAACGGGAATCCTGGTGGTCGTAACCGATGGAGTTCCGGTTCTATTGGATTGCTTATCAATGCTCAGCTTAGTTTCTCAGGCCAAACAGAGTGTGATAAGCGGTTGCTTGGTTGTTGAAGAGAGGTGGTAGGGTGGGGTGGGACCCGGACACTCTACCTTCCTCTTCCCCAAAACACACACACACAGAAACAAAGCAAAAACTCTTGAGACTTTTACACTGAACTCATTATTGAGTGATTAATTGATTTTATAGTATTTACAGTTGCCACCCCCCCCTACTTTTACACTTAGTTGCTGTTTTGTACACACACACGTACACACACGTATCTATGTGTGCGTATGACTGGCATTCTTCACTCATGTTTGTTGTTATTGTTGTAGTAACGGTAGAGTACAGTGTTTTTCATGATCAAGTTCATCTGGGATATAGATTTTAAAAAAACACTAAAGAGGCTGATGGTGATGATGATGATGATGCTGATGGCTGCTCTATTGATTTATATAAGAAAGCCCTACTAAACAAATGCTAAACATTGATCAGTTATTGACTCTTTCACACACTCTCTCTCTCTCGACTGTGTAGCATTCTTGTTTTTGTGTTATGAATGATTGAGTTTAACATTTTTAGGTGTGAAACCTACATAGAAAACGATCTGCAAATGTAATAATCTCGTCATCTTCATCATTAGACATAGAGAGAGAGGTGTGAGGGAGAGGTTTGACCTGCATGTGGACCTGGGCTGTGGGGTCTGGTCTATGCGTGCGCACTTGCACTTGTTGCAAATTGCTGAGAAGTTTTGTCAAACTACTGATCGAAGTCACAGTGCTCCAGCAGGGCTGTTGTCATTTCTTCAAGGAATGGTCGTCTGTGGAAAGCTCAGCATTCACTTGATCTCACAACCAATGGATTTAATCTTCTTTTACAAATTGTTTTGGATGGTATTGTGAAAGCTGGTAACAGCTGGTGGAATGACACACACTGTAGGTAGGTATATGCACACATCCATTCACACACACACACACACTTAGTGCGAAAGGTTCCAGCTATTGGTATACCACACTGTAAATGGTGGGTATGGGCACATACAGACATGCATGTGGCTTGACTGACTGAAGCTTCAGAGTCACTGTCAACAACATTCACGTTTCTCCCTCCCCCACCGCTTGACAACCAGTGTTGGTGTATTTATGTCATTGTAACTTAGCAGTTTGGCAAAAGAGATTGATAGAATAACTATCAGGCTTTACAAAAAGATAATACGTACTGGACTTGATTTATTCAAGTAAAATCCTTTGAGGTGGTGCCCCAGCATGGCCACAGTCTAATGAGTGAAACAAATAAAAGATATATATATATATACATATATATATATATATATATATATATATATATATATATATATATATATATATATATATACATATATACATATACACACACACATATACATACACACGCACTAGTAAATTAAGTTTTGGAGGATGTTTAAGTGGATCTTAATGAATTCATTAACAGTGAAACCTGTCCGTTTGTCCTCATCACAAACTACTTGAAAAGGCCCTCAATTGAGACCCTAATTCTAAAGCAAGTTTAAATACATAACAATATGACTATTTATATGTATTTCCTTTTTATTTGTTTCCAATCAATTTTGGATGTTTGTGGTTTTTGCACAAATCACTTTACCCCATGAAAATGATGAATTATTAAATATCTTTATATTGTAGTGATCATACAAAATGGCTATAAATGTTTTCGTTTTTGTGTGTTTGTGTTCTTAAATAACTAATCAGACTCTCCCACAATTGATTTTATGTAAGATCTCAGTTCAAGTTTGCAAACAGCTACAATTGTCATTTATCTTTATATTGATTTCTTCTTTGACCAACCCCGAAAACTCAACTTTTTTGCTATTTAAATGCTGTATGTATATTTGATTAATTCATATCCAGCATCTAAGGTGGATAAATAATTAGTGTGCCTGTAAAGTTTTAGAATTCAGTTTTGATGCAGTGGAAAATTGAGATGTGCAGAAATATGGCCACATATACACACATATATATATGCCAGTCCTCTTTATGTGTCAATTTTCCATGTGATTCTTGTGACTTATTGATCAAGTGTGAGAGATTTTAACGAACCTGTTACTATGTCTGAATACTGGATGATTGGTAAAAGGAAACTGTGATCATCGTCGTTGTCATTTAACATCTACTTTTCCATGCTTTCATGGGTCAGGCACAATTTGTTAAAGTAGATTTCTACAGCCAGATGCTCTTCCTGTCACCAACCCATACCTCCTGTCTCCAAAGAAGGTAATTTTTCCCAATGACCAGACATGTTTTAATAGAAGATAGGAAAAGGACACTACTTTCATGACAGTGACACTCAGGGGAAAATTCCAAGGGGTGTCTTCTGAATGAAGAACATAAGTTAAGTCCTGGCTAACATACTTAATGTGATAAGCTATGTGTAAAAATTGCAATTGTTTATTACATTTGTCTCTGTAGTAAATGGCAAATCTTCACAGCAAGAACTGAAAGGAATCATCAAAGTCAACACTGTGATTGTAAAGCTGAAGAATTCTGATTTTTTACCAAACTTCTTCAGAATAAAACAACAGATTTTATCATTTCAATGACGCCACAAATTAATCTCAAGTTCAGTTTTGTACGTAATGATTGTTATCATTGTTTTGGATCGACAACTGTGGCATAAATATAAACGTACAGTTTTTCTTTCTGAGAGTACTTTATTAGACTTAAATACAGATTAGAACCAGATTATATCATGGTATTGTAAGAACAGGATTATCATAAAGAATAACTATCTTTGGTAGGTGTGTGATACTCATTCAACATACCTGGAATTTATAAACTCCTGCTGAACCTGTTTTATTCATTTGTGATAATTCTATTTTGAAATTGTAAAAGTTCTGTTGATCTAAACTTGTATTTTTGATTTTTCTGTTTCTTAAAATCTCTTTTAGGTTTCTGCAAGAGATGATGAAATAGACAGATTAAACAAAATGTTGAGTGGAGGCCGACCATCAGATACATTGGCCCTTGAGGTCAAAAACAGAGCCAATGAAAAGATGATTTCTCACCTTAACATCCAGGTATTTAATTATTGTATACATTTAATTGGATGAGATTAATTAATGTTAATAAGATTATTATTTTTCAGACTCACTAGCTTCATCTTCAAACATGAAATGGTTTTCAATATTTACATAGTATGGCCATGCTATATGTATGGAACGATGCAATGTGTATGGAGAAATATCAAGTAATCCAAATGGAAGGAATTTATGGAGGAGTAAGACTGAAGGAAGCATGGGAATAAATGGTGAAGGTTGATCTCAGAACATTGAACTTGAAGGAATTGAGTTGGCAACGGATGCAAAAATGGTGAGATGCTGTGTTGGAGATGACCTATCCAGCTCATCAAGCGTGGAAAAATGGATGTAAGATGCTGTTGTGGCTGCTGCTGATGATGGCTACATTTCAATCAGTTTGATCCCTGATTGTGGCCGAGTAGAGAGAATTGCCATTACTCTTAATGTAGAATTAAAGGCTTCAGTTGTATGTATTCAGGAATAAGATGCTTGGTAATGATCAGAAATCAATCCAGTCGACACATTGTGTAGATGAAAATTCAAAAAAAAAATATTTAGTCTGTAAAAATAAAGTTAATCATCACCAAAGAAAAATTTAAGCAAAACTAACTTAATTTTGTCAAATATTTTGATGGTCATTGTTTTTCAAGGTAAACCAAAAAAAAAAATCAATAAATATATAAATATAGTTATTGTTGTTCCTTGTTTGATGTACAATGTTACCAACTCTTCATTATAAAAGACTCAAAAGCAATCAGTGGAATTCCGTGATATTTTAATTATTAAAAACCTATATGCTACATGAATAAGCCTGTTTTTCTCTGTGCAGTGTATTGGCTTTTGACTATTAAATATTATTAATCAGTGGAAATTCCACATTTACATGTTTTTACTTCTATATTGATGAATAAATTTAATCTTCATAGCCTGACATTGTTTTATTATATTCAAAATTCTAAATGTAAATAAGGCAAATAATGTACATAATTCCTCATCTCTTAAATATAGAACTGTACTTTTTTATGTTGTTGTATCAGGTGGATATCTTGCAAGAACAGAACCGAGAATTACAGCAACGTCTTCGGGAAAGCACTGAGAAGAGAGATGATGTCCAGGATGAGGTGATTAAGTTGAATAAGAAGAATGCTGACCTCCAATTGCAGATGAGAAATATTGACCGTAAAGCTAAACTGTTGCAAAATGATAAGGAATATGTAGTGAAAGCAGCTGACTCTGAAATACATGTCGCAAAGGTGAGCAGATTCTTGTGGCAGTTTAACTCTTTAAAAAGAAGTGGTGTAAAATAATTTAGGTCTTATATTTATTTTGGTTTAAGAAATAATAAAATCTAAAGAAATTTTAGTGATGATCACATCAACATTTGGTAATTAAAGAGTTTAGAAGTAAAATAACTAAAACAATAAATATATAGAAATATTTCCATCTTTTTAGATCTCTTTTCTTTCTATTAATGAAAAATAACAAAGAGTTATCATTTCTTGGCATTTCCTTTTGCTAGGAACAGACTTTTCTTTGAATAATTTATCTTGATACACAAAGCCATACAGTCTTTCTTTTGATAATACTTTCAGCATCAAATTCCAATTCACCAACAGTACACCTGACCCCCGCCCCGCCCTCATTTCTTTTTTCTTTAGACTTTTTCACCGTTATGTTTTCTGATGAGTTGTGGTGCAGCACCTGATCACTGAGTGCAATAAGTTCATTATTATTATTATTATTATTATTATTTAATATTCGAAACAAGTGATACAGTAATTACACTGATTGTAATTACTTGTATAGGGCAGTGGTGGTGGGTATGTAAGGGTTGGAGAAGATAATTACTAATATCAGATTAAAATGATAATCTATGCTAAATGTCTAATTATTATCAGCCATGTTAAGAAATATGACTCTATAATTTTGGTTTTGGTTTGGTTCCAGAAAGAACTACTTAAATCACGGCAACAACTTGACGATTTAGATCGTTGTATATCACAGCTGAAGTCTGTAAGTAGTTTATAAGAGGTTTCTTGTTTATAAAAAATATAAATTTTACATTTTGTTTTATGATTGGCAAAACTTGAAAAAATATATACAAAACCCAAGGTTGTTGTTAGAAAAAATGAGGGCAGATTCTGCTGTGGCCCTTGTTGTGGTCAAGATCTCAGGTTTGTGAGACTGATGTGATTGATAGTCATCTGAAACATCTAGCTGAATGGTATCATTGAGAACCGGACAAACGTGCGGCTTGCCAGTGACCCTTCATGTATGATCGATAAAGGTATGCTGGTGGAATTCCTCTTTTCTCATCAAAATATATGAGTTGTTGAAGAAATAGTTCAAAGTGGGTGATGGATTACATTTACCACCCAAATACAAGAATGGACCCTCTGATGAGATTCTTCAGTTTCTGCCTTCCTCATTAAACTTTCAAGGCCCCGCGAGAAGTCACTTGCCTAAGGTGCTGTGCAGAGGAATTGAACATGAAACTATAGCTGCAAAGCAATCTTCATAATGACACTTGTCATGCCTGGATAGAATTCTTTATTCCATATTGACACAGTTCTCCTCACTGTCTGTAGAAATAGGTACCAGCTCACCTGGGGAAATCACCCGTGGTAGACTGGTGTCATATCCAGGGGATTTATCTCTGTTTTATGCCATGAAACTAGAGCTAAATGCACTGGGCCCTTGGTGTAGGAGATTTGAAATATTTTGATAATCTTAAATTGTAGGAGAATGAACAGCTCCAAATGGAATTGGAAGATTCAGAGACTCAGAACAGCAATAAAACAACCAGCCTGAAGAAACTGGAGATGTTGCTGGACAAAGTTCAAGAAGAAAAACGTCGCATGATACATAAAGTGAATAAACTAACGGCCAACGGTAAGTCAAGAAATCATCATCATCATCATCAGCAGCAACAACAACAGCTTATGTCTTCTTTCCATGATGGTATGAGCTGAAATCATTAATTTGATTTAAAAATTATTAATGAAACAACATCAACTTCTGTTTTTTTTTGCTGAAGAGGAAATTAATTTCAGTTGAGTATCAGCAGGATAATTTGTCCTTGCAATGGTAGATTAATTGTTCACTCATATTCATAATGAAATATAAATATATATATGTATATATGTGTGTGTGTATGTATATATATCACTCACAGATCTCTTAGTTTTATGAACTGAGGTGAATAGGATGCTAAAGAGGTTTAATGATATTGAAACATGTCTATTGCTTTCACCAGCAAAAAACAATAATAAGACAGTGAAATGATTCACAGGAAATATTGTACAACCATACAAGAAAAGTTTACCATTATTCTTAACTTTAATTTCCAATGTTTCTCAAAACATCTTTTTATATACAGAGTCTGTGTCGTCTGTTTATCAAAAATACAAATATCTGAAGAAAAAACAAAAAAATAGGTTTTTTTTTTTAATAATTGCTCACAATGCTGAAATTTTCTTTTTTGTGAAAATATTTACATTCTGTTGATGTCATAAGGATTTAAGAACTTCAAGAATGTGAAATAATTCTTTATAGGAAGAGTGAATCTCAAAGTAAATAAATCTCCAATTAAGTCTACATTGAGTTAAAACATTTGGGATAGAAGTCAAAGGTTGCTTGTGGGACTTCTTTTTAAAATGTTTTTGGTTGTTATTTATAGCTTTATTTGCTTCAAGTTCCACCGTTCTTTAAAAGAGATTACATTTTATTTTTTAAAAATTTTCTGATATCAGAGAAAGAACTGATTTTAGAGAATGAACAGCTAAAGCACAGAGGCGCCATAACCAAAAAAGGTAAAGTTCCACCTCGAGTCGAAAGTTTGATTAAAACTCTTGAAGAAGACCGAAACTATTACCGTGACCAAGCTGCGAGTCTACAAAAGACGATACAAAATGATTCGAGTGGAAACAGCAATCGGAAGATCACCGGTGGGTCTAGACTGACTAGGTCCAGGTCAGCAAGTCCTAATAAAGAAATGATATCTCTTCCTGATAAACTTGACAAGAAGGTGAGTCGACTTTATTGTCTAAGCTTATGCTCAGAATTGTTTAGGAATGTAAATAAAAATGTCTGAGTTGTGGCAATCAATCGGAGTGGATCTTGTAAAACAGTCCCAAAATAATTTGGACCAAATTCATATTTTATATCTTTCAGACATTAAATGAAAGTTAAGATTAAAGAAATTTATTTTTAAATGATTTCCTAATAAGAGAAAGTATTACAAATTTTTGATGTTTTTTGTTTTTTTTTAATGTGGAAAGAACTCAGCATTTGGTACAATTTGGGAAAAAAGAAAGGAAAAAACGTTTGTTTTGTGTCTGTAATAACATCTTTTACTATTTCTGAGAAGCCTTTCAGGATTTTAGCTGTGACTAACCTGAATTCTATTTTGGAAATTCTCTTCAGAAGAATTCTGGCAAATTTGAGATTCTTGTTGTCTAAAATTCTGTTTTACAGAGGTTTGGTTGCAGGCTTCACATTTAATTAAGTTGAAACAAACAAACAAAATTTTAAAAATATATTTTCAAGTTTTGCAACAACTAAAATGAACACCATTGAATAAATAAATAAATGTTTATTTTTGGCAAGAAAAAAAAAAGTGAGCGGAAGTAGTTAGTATTTAGACAGTTTTTCTTTGTTCCTCATGAGACCTGTGATAGAATATAAAACTAACGGTTGGGTGCCAAGCCATTTTTAACATAGTGTCTACAATTCCTTTTTTGTCAATGCCATGATGCCATTGTGAAAGATCGGAATTACAATTAGAGTTTTCTGGTGGACTTTTCACTTGGATATTGTTAACACATCGACGGCATTTGAATTTATCATGTGTGTCACTCTTAGTGTCTTCATTCAGTTGAAACAAATTTCTTAAATCTTCCCGGCTAAAATGCCTCTCTGCATCTTCATTATCGACCACACAACTACTTAATGCCTTTTTGTGTGCTTGGCGCTGGAAGATCATTTCTTCAATTGAGCCAGTGGCAACAAGTCTGTAAATGTAACATTGCTTCTTTTGTCCATCACGCCAACATCTGGCCATAGCTTGGTCGTCATTGGCTGGATTCCAATCAGGATCAAACATCACTAAGCGATTAGCGCCAATCAAATTAAGGCCACACCCACCGGCTTTGCTACTGAGCATGAAAATAAATGCTGTACTGAGTGGATCATTGAATTTTTCAACAATTTTTGCTCGTTTTTTCACCGACATTGTTCCATCAAGTCTGACCCAGGAATAGTTTCTCTGTTTACATAAATTTTCAAACAAGTCTAAAGTATTTGTGTAATTAGAAACCAACACTACTTTATCATTGGAGTTGGCTTTTATCACAGCCAGCAGATAATCTAACAAAAGGAATTTACCAGATAATTCTGGCAACAAAATTTTTGGATTATAATTGCCAGGAAATACCCCAAGACAGTTTTCAAAGCCATCAACCTGTTGAATGCATTTGTCATAAATCAAATCAGGGTGGTTACACAGTTTCTTCAAAGATGTGATGGCTGCAAGTGAACTTGCTGTCATTTTCCCATCTCGGTTTTCAATTAAAGCTTGAGCAGCTTTAGATTTCACAAACCGTTTGTACAATTCCATTTGGATTGGCGTCATATTACAGCAGATAACCTGTTCAATTTTCACGGGGAGATATTTTGTTAGTAGTTCTTGTGTACGACGAATAATACATCTGTTGACTGTTTCTAATAATTCTTTTAGTTTTTCTTGACCTTTTTGGTGTTCAGCATCAGAAGCATCAGCATCCCTTCCTCGAAGAATAGGATTCTCAAAATTCTTCTTGAATTCTTTAGCAGTTCCCAAAACTCCCATATTGACAAAGTGAACTAAACTGAAATACTCCAAAAGATCGTTCTGGATTGGTGTACCAGACAATAACAGTCTTTTCTGAACATTAAGTTTGTCTAATGCTTGGTAGGTTTGGTTCTCTGAGTTTTTGAGTCGATGTCCTTCGTCACAGATGATCAGACCTACACTACCCTGGTGAAGTACTGCTGCATGAAGTCGGAATGTCTCATAGGAAATAATTAACACGTTATTAGTGATTCGGTGACCCTGTGATCTCATGAAGTGATTTAAATTGCGGTCAATTTCACTCTTACTGCCCGAATCCACCACCAACGGGTTTATCTTCCCCGGTAACCATTTATTGATTTCGTTGGCCCAATTCTTGACCAAACTGCTGGGAGATACAATGGCAGCTTTGTTAATCATTGGACAACAGTCTGGACTCTGGCGAAGCAGTGTCCACATTAATGTGATACACTGCAACGTTTTCCCTAAACCCATTTCGTCAGCCATTATACAACCGTAACTGTTTTCTATCTGTTGTCCAGTTACACAATCGTACATAAATTTAACCCCTTCTCGTTGATGAGGACGTAACACTTTGGACAACAAAGGGTCAACAACTACATGGACAGGCAACTTTTCAGAGTTCATTTTCACCAGCTCATGAGCTGAGAGTTCCGGTGGAGAATACAAAATCAAGGCCCCTTCTTCGTCAGGGTCGTGCAGAGCATTTCGAGTTCCTTGCCTACGAACTCCCAAAGCTTTACTGGAAAGCGTCGCGCCTGTATAATTTAGAATTGGTATTCGGAAAGGCTTCGATAAGATTTTACGGATAAAGGCCTCATGTTCAGAATGATTAGGTGTGGCGTATATGAATTTATTGTTGTCAAGGGTTGTCAAAGCCGGACGTTGTGATGCTGATGATGATACTGATGATGTATCAAGAGGTCGGCATTTTTTAAACTGAGTGAAATGGTTAACATCATCGAGTTTCCTTTTACAGGTTGATACTTTACTCGGGGCTAGACTTCGCCGCATCCTTCTACCACTCCGACTAGATTTATCACCAATACAATGTTGTGTGTGTGTGTGTATTACAGTAAAATACTTGGTCTAACAATCGGGAATATTCAAAATAAACATGGTCGACGACAATAAAAATGTTCTTTTTTACAAAGTTTGTTGTTTAATACGAGAAAATTTACTCACTTCTGTCGGCAGCTAACAAACACTCATAATTAACTCGTAATTAATTAATAATTAACAGACAATGATCGAAATGTCTGTTTCCACGTTTACCCGCCATATTATTTGTAATCTGTACAACGCCCTCTATCCACGTTTAACTTCATAAATCAGAGTCATCTCCCTTGTTTCGTCTACTTTCGTTTGTTTTCCTTCAAATGTCTAATTCCGTTCAAAATTTGAACTCTCTTTGTTTCTAATTAAATTTCAATTGGAAATTTCGTCTTTGCAATGTTTTTGCTCAGGTTTTCATTTTTTAAAAATTTGTTTCTCTCACCCTTTACCTTTGTTCTGAAATCGCCCCTCAATTCACACCTGATGTCTTGAAAAGAAAGGATACATTGAGCTGTTTAGACTCTCAAATACAAAGAGGCAGTGATCATGGCTGGAGTGCCTTCTGCGCAGAAGTCTGCTGGGTCCTGGTCGAATGGGATTAAAAAATAACACCAACAAAAAGCTTTCCGGCGATCTTTCGGTACGAATCCTAAATATCGGCCTTTTCCGTAAAAAGTGTCTTCGGCGATCTTTACCAAAGATCGGCCTTTTCCATAACACCCGCACGATCTTCGCTACGGTGTTAGGGTTAGGGTTTTAGTGTCAGAGGGACGGAATTCCCTAACGCAAACCCTAAAACCCAAACCCTAACCTAACCCTAACTCGAAACCCTTCAAAATAAATCGCGCTCTCTGTATGTCTTTCGCTGTTATGACGTCGTTTCCCTGTTTCTCTCCAACACTTTTTACGGAAAACGCCGATCTTCGGTAAAGATCGTGGAAGACACTTTTTACGGAAAAGGCCGATATTTAGGACTCGTACCGAAAGATCGCCGTGTTGTGGTTAATGTTTTATTGAAAGCTGAGAATTTCTTTTGTGCAGAACAAAAACAGGAATTTAGTCATGACAATGAAATTAAAAAAACTTAACTTCATATATAGCTGTGTATATATATGTGTGTGTGTTAGTGTGTGTCTATTTCTATATAGATATGTATATATATATGTATAAGTTTCGTTGTGTGTTTCCACATACCAATAGTTGTTTGTATATTTATATTTTTAGACAATTTCTCATTATGAACGAATATGTCAGTTGTTGGAGCAAGAACGTGATTACTTTAAATCCGAATACGAACAGCTGAAAGCTATCAGGAGATCCACGAGTCCCAAACGTCCTCAATCTAACAAGGTGAGATTCCATTCTTCTGCTGTCTTTGGGAGAAAACCTTTCTAAAAGAAGTGGATGTCAACCTTAAATGACTTCAATTAGTTTTAGTGTTAACATAACCAATGAAGTGAGCATCAATAATTAATAAGAGATAATTGCATGACGAGGAAAAGACAATATCACTCAATGATTTGTATTATTTTAATAAACTTGGCAAGTGTAGGAGATAATTCCAGTCATGTTTCAGTTTTGTTAAGTCTCTTCAGCAAAGTATAAACTTCACTATACTTGCTAAATTAATGAAAAAAAAAATTCCTGAGTTGGTGTACAATATTGTACATGCAACACACACACAGATTGATTATTAGTTGTTTCCTCAATGTAAATGACAGTTTTTTTACTTTAGTTTTGCCATTTAGCCTCCCCTAATTGCAGAAACCTATGGTTGAAGATATTCCAGCCATATTCTTCCCAACAGTTTCCAGTGCACAAGAAATCTTGCACTAAATTATCCCATGTGTCCCTTTATATTAGGAGAATGTAATTTGAGAGAGAGCTAAATACTTGTTCTTTCAAGTCAGCTAATTAGAATTCAATTATTAACATAATATATGTATATTTAGCCTCATTCTGGCAAGGGTTATCTCCCTTAATCTTTGTATTTAGAATTAACCATTAAACTAATAAGTTTTTCTCGCCATGGTTAATTTACTTTTTAACTGTTCCATGCTATTCAACGGATCTGTCTACGTCTACCTTGTTCTCTCGTTTCTTTGGACAGTATATTACATGAGAAAAAGTTGCCAGCCTCGGGCTTAACCCGTTCCTATTTCTTGAAGGAAAGGAACACTGTGAATGGTTTTCCACAGCACTTTCACGGCACTGTGAACTTGAATTCTGAGAGAGAGAGAGAGAAAAGTTCTTTAATTCGATTCGATGTAATTTTAATTGTTTGAACCATTTTCGTTGCCTTAGCTTATCACCACCCAGCTGCACTCTTTCACAGGTTCCTGCGACTCTGTTGCCATCCAATTCTATTATTCATATTTGGATTTGAGATTTGAGTCATGATGAATCTTCTATTTGTTGATTCCATCGGATGTGTTGCAGTTACTCTCTTGATTGACCTTGGTGACTCTGACCGTTGACCTTCTTGGATTCCTCTGCTCAGCATCAATGTAAGAAGCACCATTGGCTTAGTTGAGCCCTTCTGCTAACCCCTTCACTGCCCACTGTGCTGCAGTCCCATGACTTTGCTGCATCCCTGGCCAAAGGGCAGCCGGGAACTGTGCAGGTTTTGGTTATTACTCCATGAGCCATTTCCAAAGTTCCCACCTACCCTAGCACACAGAAATGATTGCATAATGAATTATTTGTACTAATAATGAGGAAAGCACAAAGATACTTGGCCTAGTGGTTAGGGGTTAGGGGCTCACAATCATGATAGCGTGGGTTCAATTCCTGGACAAGACATTGTGTCCTTGAGCAAGGCTATAGTCTCCTCTCCTGAACATGAGAACCTGTTAGGTGCTGGTGCAGCCCTCTCCAACATCATCTGTCACATCTTAAATGTGCCACTGGGTCAAAAAATGGGAGGTGGATGACTGGTTGTCTGTGTCTGCTCATGACTCCACAGGCACCTAAAACAATTAGTGAAAGCATGGTAGATGCTAGCAAACCCTACTTGCTTGCAGTTGATGGCTGGCTCTTTCTTTACTAGTGATGATAGCAACCCTTTATGTTGCTCAGATGAACAGTTATGATTTGTCACTCATGTTTCTGAACATTTATTGTTAGAACCAGAATTTCAATGACGAAGAATTGCAGAAAGCAAGAGAAGAAAGGGACAAGATGAAAGACATGCTTGAGAAATTTGAACGTCATATGAACGAGGTAAGAATTGTATGTGTGTGTGTGTGTGAATTGAAGGCTAGGCAGAAGACTGTACCATGCTTCACTGCTTTGGCATGGTTTTTATGGCTGGATGCCCTTCCTTACACCAACCGCTGTACAGAGTAGACTGAGATCAGTTTTGGCATGATTCTTTACAGTTGGATGCCCTTCCAAATGCCAACCACTTTACAATGTGGACTGGATGCCTTTCCTGTTGCCAACCATCACCTGTTTCTCTTCCATGGCCAGGCATGTTTTTCACAGAAGACTATTGGAAATGAAGGACACTGCTTGTATGCTAGTGACATTCATTTACAACTGTTATGCAATATAAAGACAATGAGACATAGACATGCACTCACTCACTCACACACACAAACACATGCACACACACATTCATATATATATATATATATA
>NC_068993.1:1562361-1564029 GCF_001194135.2 Octopus bimaculoides
ATATATATATATATATATATATATATACATACATACATGATGGGCTTCTCTCAGTTTTCATCTACCAAATCCATTCGGAAGGCTTTGGTTGGCCTCTGGCTACAGTACAAGACACTTGCCCATGGTGTCACGTAGTGGGACTGAACCTAGAATCATGTGGTTGGGAAGCAAAACCTCTTACCACACACCCACACCTGCTCCTTCTTCCCACAATATTTTTGCCTTTGAATCCTCGTCGTCATCGTCATCATTCTTGCTATTACAAATACATTTTTATTTTGTTGTAGGTTCGTGCCAATGTAAAAGTGTTGACTAAAGAACGAGACAACCTCAAAGACATGTATGATGGAGTAAGTTCTTTGATTGGTTCTCATTTATCAATTATCTCATTCCTTTGTTTTTCTTGTGTCTGTGGTGGGGTGGTGGTGGAGAGGAGGTGGTTTGCTTGAACATGTGTCATTTTTCTGGGAGAAATTTTTTTTTGGTATGATGTTTTTTTTTATTTGTTTGTTTTATTGTTTGTTTCGTTTTCAGTTGCCAGGTGCAATCTGTATGTGCGGTGTGTGTATGGTGGTGGTGGTGGTGTGTGTGTGTGTGTCTGAGTAAATTCTAATATACAATGCATTCCAAATGTACTGAGTCCTCTTCTGAATTGTGGGTTCTCTAGTCACACAATTGGTGCAGGGCAGGGGTGAGGATAGCAACGTTAAATATTGTCTCACCTGTTTACCTGGAGTAGGTAGTTGAGTTGAATCATTTGTCTACGTGGTGACTCCATTAACAATTGGTCCTGTGCCGAAGTCAAAAGGAATTATTATTGTGTTAAATGTTTAGTGCTGTTATTTGTTGAAACCATTGTATAGTTTTATTGTAGAATAATTCTTGACAATATATTCCAAGAACTCTTGATAAAACAGTTTGGATTATGGCTTTTCTGTTTCAGCGCCATCCTTTGATTAGTTTCTGAGCAGTGTCGGTGGATGGAATGGAAACCTATTTTCTGCCTCTTTATTCTGTTATCTGATTCTTCTACTACAGTTTCATTTCCTTTAATTGCTCTCTAATTAATTATCTGTAATAAATTATCTCATCATTTCGTTAAAGGCCAAGGAGGAACTCCAGAAATTGAGACGAGAAATACTTCGGTCTCCTAAATCACCCAAAACATCGTTAGCTGCTCAAGCCGTGTTGCGCCAAGTGGAGAATGAACGAGACAATGCCTCAGCTGACCTTCAGAGAATAATGACGGAGAGAGACAGCTTACAAGAAAGGCTTCGGGTAAGCTGTAGTCTTCAGATTTTTTCTTTAATGAATTTATATTTTTATTATCATTTATAGGAAAAAAGAGGTCATTAATAACGCCTTTTGAGGTTGTTCTCAAAACTAAGATATCAGCCAAATGCAAGAATACACCTCACTAAGTCCCTTCAAGATGAGCTGGTTTAACTGTTTCTTTACCAACCTGGCTGAAACTGGCTCTGGCATACAAATGTCTTGTTTTCATAAGTTTTGAATTAAAATCTTCCACCAAACCTTAGTCACAATTCATGTTCCTAACACCAGCTGAATGATGACTAAGTTATTTTAATAAATTCTTTGTTATATTTAAAGTAATTGAAAGAAACACAGAACATCTCAACAAAAAGGTTAAGAAATATATATTTGTTG
>NC_068993.1:1567641-1568984 GCF_001194135.2 Octopus bimaculoides
TATATATATATATATTTGCATGTCCTTGTCATCTCCTGTCCTTGCCATCTCTTAGCCTTGCCAGTTCCTGCTCTCCTGTTAAACTGTCCAACTCATGCCAACATGAAAATGGGAATAAAAGGATGATATAATCGCACACACACACACACACAATAGTGCACAAAATTGGATTCTAAAAATAGATCTGGTACTTCCAAAATATTTTAACATTTTCTTGGATTCTTTCTTTCTTTCCAGCTGTCCACAGATTCATCGTTAACCGAACGAGCTCATCTGGAACAGAAAGTGGAAGATCTCAGTTGCCAGTTAAGTCTAGTGAGTTATTTCGTTTGTACCTTTGTCTGCTTTATCTGTTAAAACTGGTGAAATAAGCAAGCAGAGTTCAATTTCTGCTAAGCTTGACTTTACCTTTCATCCTTTTGGGGGTCAATAAAATAAGGACCAGTAAAGCACTGGGGTCAGCGGAATCAACTAGTCCCCTCCCTGCAAATTTCAAGCTTTGTGCTTTTAGTAGAAAGGATTATTATTATTATTATTATTTTACTGGTTCCATTTATTGGTCTGTGCCCATGCTGGGGCACCTACCTTCAGTGAATTTGGTTGATTATAATGACCTGGGACTGTTTTGGTGGGTTTGGTTTCTTTATTGAGTTTACTTCTGTAGACATGTTTGTGGTTCTCTACTACTACTACTACTACTACTACTTACATTTTCTTTTCTGTAATTTATGCAACAACAACAACAAACAGAGTGAAGTTGAGCGAGATGAGTTGCAGTTACGTGTCAACAATCTGAAAGATGACGTCCATTCGTTGGAAGAGCGAATCAAGAATCAGGCAGTTCAATATCAGGATTCACAGGAAGAACTTTCCAAACAAAGGATGACAGCAACACAAATGAGGTGAGGATGATGATGATGATGGTGATGGTGATTGTGATGAAGGTGATGATGGTGAGGATGATGATTCTGATCATGAAGGTGATGGTAGTGGTGGTGGTGGTGGTGGTGGTATTGTTGATGAGGATGATGATGCTGATGACAAAGCCGGTGGTGGTGGTGGTGGTGGTGATATGCTGGTTTTGTTTTGTTTGTTTTTCTATTATCATTACCACCACAACTACTACTGTCACTATACCATTATAAGCACCATTACCATACCACCACCACCACCACCACCATCAGCACCATCACCATATCATCAGCTCCATCACCAGAACTAATGCTAGCACCATTACAAGGTGCTACTAGAGGTAAATTCCTCACCTCTTCAGAACTACTTTCTCTTTAACTTCACTATCTTTACCATTCCTGTATATGTGTGTTTGTGTATGATATATATAT
>NC_068993.1:1569838-1574760 GCF_001194135.2 Octopus bimaculoides
TATATATATATATATATTACATTAGAGGAAAAATGAAAACCATTTGTGTGTGTGGGTGGGTAGGTGTAATATATTTTATTATTTTGCTTAGGCTTAGTGATACTACTAACCTGGTGTTAGAACTCAATATACATTTGGTTCAGCTGTTTTGAAGCTATGGAAAGTGATACACAAGCATTCAACCATGAGTGCATTGCGTCCTATAGCAGAAACAGATGTAAGCTGATGAAGTACTTAAGATAATCATTTATTCCTTTGTCATTCTAATCTCTCTCACACACACACACACACACACACACACGTTTGGAATTTTTCATTCTTCAGAATCTACTGACTCATTTTTCTATAAAATATGAAATGTTATTTCTTTAAAAGACTTTTAGCTGAAGAGGCAGAGCGTTCTTTGTCTGAAATCCAACGCCGTTTAAACCATCGTGAAGAAGACATTCGTAATCAAACGCACAAAATAAGCAATTTAGAAGAACAACTGCAAGAATATGAGAAAGTTTCACACCAGAGTCGCAATGAAATCAACCAGCTCCAGTCTACGATTAATGCCATGGATCGAGAGAAAGATTCTTTACAGATGACTGTTGATGAAAAAACAGAACGTTTGGCTGTTTTTAGAGAGGAACTTCTTGCAAAGGTTTGTTAATTATTTCTGTGGCATTATGTCGTCAGCTCATAATGAGCTGTAATTATTTTGGAGATTCTTTTTAATTTCTTTTAGTTTATTGTGTTACATCTCCACTCCTTTTGTTTTCATATAATTCGGTTTTGTCTACGTCCACACAACTTGGAATTGTTATTGTTTGTGTGAAGCAACTCTGCTAGTTCAAATTCCACCGAGATCGACTTTGCCTTTCATGCTTTCGGGGTCAATTAAATAAGTACCAGTTATGTACTGGGGATCAATGTAATTAACTTAATCCCTTCCCCCAAATTTCAGGCCTTGTGCCTCCAGTAGAAAGGATTATTATTATTATTATTAAAAGGTGGCGAGCTGGCAGACTCGTTAGCACATCAGGCAAAATGCTTAGTGGCATTTCTTCTAATCTTTAGATTCTGAGTTCAAATTCTGCTGAGGTTGACTTTGTCTTTTATCCTTTCATGGTTGATTAAATAAGTATCAGTTAAACATAGAGATCAATGTAATCAACTTGTCCCCTCCCCACAAATTTCAGGCCTTGTGCCTTTCGTAGAAAGGATTATTATTATTATTATCATTATTATTATTATATATTTAAAAAAATATGAAAGAATAAAAAATGAAATAATATGAATTATTATTGCTGTTGTTGTTGTTCATATTACTACTACTACTACTACTACTACTACTACTACTCAGATGTTTGGTGGTCAGGATAATCCTGGGTCTGTGGGAGTTCCTTGATTGGCCCCAGCTGAAGTTTCTCCCATATCAGAGAGGACTGCATCAGTCATGTGATCACATACTTTGCATACTTTTATTGCATTTCACAGTCTTTCCCATTTCTTCTCCCCCGTCCTTTATATAAATCTCCACACAAATTGTTCACTATCCTTCTTGTTGTCTGTTCCTCTCATCTAAACCCCTGTGGCTAATAAAGGAAACCATTATTATTGTTGTTGTTGTTATCCTCTCATTAGTCATGAGTATGGAAGTTCAATTCTATGGTTTCTTAGAACGGTTCACTGAGTTCAACTTGTTTCCCTTATGTGCTTTCATTGTTTTCTTTTTGTCTTTTTCAGGACAGAACCATAAGCGAATTTAAAGTGCAAATCAGTCAGCTTGAATCTCAGCTTGAGTGAGTGGCTTCTTTACAATCCAATCCTCTCCTCCTCCTCTTCCTCCTCCTCCTCCTCCTCCTCCTCTCCATGCTAGCATGGGTTCGGATGGTTTGACAGGAGCTGATGAAGCAGTGGATGGTGCTCAGCTCCACTGTCTGTTTAGGCATGGTTTTTTATGCCTGGACGCCCTTACTAATACTGGCCTCTTACACTTATCCTACAATGTCATTCTAAAAATAAACACTCACATCATTGAAATCTTGAAACTCTGAGATAATGTCTGATTAACACAAAACAATCTGAATAAATTAGCATTACATTGGACAGAATAATCTGCATGCCAAAGGGTTAATATTCTGTCGTTCTTCTGCTGTTGTAATATTCTGTCATTCTTCTTCTGTTGTAATATTCTGTTGTAATATTCTGTCATTCTTCTTCTGTTGTAATATTCTGTTGTAATATCCTGTCATTCTTCTGTTGTAATATTCTGTCATTCTGCTGTTGTAATATTCTGTCGTTCTGCTGTTGTAATATTTTGTCATTCTTCTTCTGTTGTAATATTCTGTCATTGTTGTTTTGTTGTAGACATGTGAACAGCAGTCTTTCTCTAAAAGAACGTGAGATGAAGAGTATAAAGAGGCAGCTTGATAAGATGTCTGATGAATTCAATGAAACCAGTCGCAATAAAGATGCAGTTCTACGTGAGAATAAACGGCTTCAAGAAGACTTAGCTGTAATGACCAGTGAAAATCAAGTAGGAAATTTTTGCTTGTAAAATAGTTCTACAGAATTTTAATGCTATTCATTTAATAATTCGGACATATATATACGAGGTGGTGAAGCATGATGTTCAAACTTTGGGCCTTACAGAGGCAACGACTAGTGACCAAGGTCTCTGGTGATATGCTGTGCTTGAGAAGATTCATCAAGCCCACTGAAATCATAATTGTGGCCAT
The DNA here is from genome assembly GCF_001194135.2 of Octopus bimaculoides. Taxonomy (NCBI): domain Eukaryota; kingdom Metazoa; phylum Mollusca; class Cephalopoda; order Octopoda; family Octopodidae; genus Octopus; species Octopus bimaculoides. The sequence continues at coordinate 1,572,565 of NC_068993.1, forward strand.
TTGGGAGCAAGTTGAACTAGAAATTATGTGTACAAATAAATGTACTTTAAAGTTTAGAGTTCCACATAGATTAACCTAATCCAGTCTGCTTCCTGTAAAACTGTTAATTGACTACTAATCTGAGTAATATTACTAGTTATAAGCCACAGAGCAAATGTTTGGGAAATAAGGATAAACACAGGTTGACATTAAAGTTCTTACGTGCATTTCACCATTCTGGTTGTTTAGAGCCCTGTGATAGATGTCCCAAATGCATTTTGATGCTCAATTATTCAATGGATCCTCAGGGAACACTTTATTGTGTCAAGTTACAGATAATTATGTCTAAAATTGGATGGATGGATGATGAGGCAATTTATATGCTGAAAATGAGAAGAATAAGCAAAATAGTTTTGTATTAATGTGTTGCGATATGTTGGTGAGACTTGAAGATGTTTTCCCTCTGTTTTCTGTCAGGTCATCAATAAAGATCTGCAAAATTGTTTAGAAGAGAAAGATTCTTTAAAGAAGCAAATTCAAAGCTACATGATGGAAGTGCAAAGAGTTGGCGATTTGCTGTCATCAAAGGTCAGTGTTTTACTTTAAAAGTTCTGTGAATATTTTGGATTAATGTCAGAAATGTTCCTAATTTAGAAGAGATTTAAAGTAAATTTGAAACAAAGCAAAATTGGTTGTGTCTCTTTCAGGAACAGGAACGCTCTGACTTGTTGGAGCAATATCGTACTTTGTCTGCTGAAGCGGAGCAGTACCAAAATACCAATCATCAACTGGAGACTGAGGGTTCAAATCTTCGTTTAGAAGTTATTTCGAAAGAATCTGAAATTAGAATGCTTAAAGAGAAGATGGAACGCATGGATATAGAAATTCATGAGGTTAGTTTGAAATACATTTTCCTTACGTCTTCAATTCTTTATAGATTTTAGCACCCAATCCAGTAGCGTAATAATTAATCCCAAAAATAAATTAATGAACTTGATGTAATCAACTAAATCACCTCCCACCTTCCTGCAAAAAATTGCTGGTCTTGTGCCAAAATATGAAACTCTTGTTGTTGTTTTCACTTTGTAAATATGCAGCTTTTTGTATTCTTTGTGATATTTTCCAAATCATCCAAACAATAAGGTTGAATCCAATAATGGCAACTCAAGATTGGACTGTTCCAAAATCAAAGAAAAGAAGTTCCCATTCCACTTTAGTGCTTCTGGTTGGATCAAGTCTCTCCCGGCAAAATACAAACACATCCATAAGATCTGATCTTATGATCATATGAGATGGAAAAACCAGAAGATCTTTACAATATTGTCCTTTGTCTTTTATAGCACCTCGGAGCACAGCAAGCTTATGAACTCCAAGTTTCCAATTTGAATCGTACTTTGTCAAAACTAGAAGAGAATCTTCAGCAGTATGATGATGAGAAACAAAATTTGACTCAAGATATTAATGCTGTCCGAGATCTTTGTTGCCGCTTGGAAGCATCCAAAGAGTCATTACAGAGACAGGTTACAGCTGTTTCTGTGGAAAAAGAACAGGTAGGGCTAATTAAACTAATCAAGTTTATTCAATTAAATCATCACATCAATAAATGTTTTGTGTATGTAATAGATTTTTGCGGTTTGGGTGGGGGTGAGGGGGTTCATTGTATCTATTCCCAGGCAATGTTGGGGGCCAAGTAAGAGAGTTTATGTTAAATATTTGCTGACCAGTGAAATCCATTCGAATCCTTTTATTAAAATGTTGAAGCAAGATCCAAAGAGGTGCAGATTTTCTTTTTTGAAGTTGTTTTGAAATAAATTCAAAGATTTCAAAAATCCAGTTCCATAAATGTTTATATCAGTGGTATGAGGAAGAACACAAGCACCTGTTCCAATGATTCTCAAATGGGTGGTATTTGGCTCCCAGGTGTGGAATTTCAAGTCTAAGGAGAGAAATTTTTGCCAGGGAGGAGTGTCACAGAAGCAATTCCACAATTGGGAAAGAATGCACCTTGTGCACTGAGTGTGTTCATTTATACATAGACACACACACACACGGACATCTTGAAAGTAAATAGATTCCTCCCCTCTCTCTTTATATATTACACACACACACGCACACAATGAGGAGTGCCTATTTACTTTTGAGATATCTGATGTCAGTGTGTGTGTGTATATATATATATATATATATATATATATATATATATATATATATATATAT
>NC_068993.1:1574907-1585519 GCF_001194135.2 Octopus bimaculoides
TATCAATGGTAAAAATTCAGAATTATGAATAAGAAAAAACATCTTTAAAAGTTTCAATGTTGACAAGTTTAAATGTTCATAACAGACAAATTTATAATTATGAATTAGAAAAACATGTTTAAAATTTTCGATGTTAACAAGTTCAAATGTTCATAACAGTCAATAATACTAAAACTGTGCATCAAATTGATGCATATATTTACATATTTATATATATTTATATATTTATATATATTTATATATTTATATATATTTATATATTTATATATATTTATATATATTTATATATTTATATATATTTATATATATTTATATATTTGGGATAATTCTTTATTTGTGCTTTTGTCTCATTCATTGAGATATAAGTTTCACAGAAAACTTCTTTGCCTTTAATACAAATCTTGAAGAGGATGTTTTTGCCTGTTATCTACATGTGTGTGTATATATAGACATGTATGACCCCAGTCACTTTATGTATCAACTTCAAAACAATGAAAGGTATATTCAACCTCTACTGAATTTGAACCCAAGGCTAGGAGAACTGCAACAAATACTGCAAGGCCCTCCATCCAACTTTCTAATGAATCCGATGAGTTGTTGCCTCGTACCTGTGTTGGCACCTGCTCTTCTTTTATATTCTGTTTCACCTGTTGTAGTAATTCCATATAGAAGTGTTTTTCTAATCATTGTCTTATTCAATGGAATTCTTCTGATGGAAAATTAAGTGATTTTCTATTTTCCTGCCAGTTACATTCCCAAATCCTTGATATGAAACAAGAGGCCGACACATTACGCGAACAGCTTTCTACCGAAAGAAAAAGTGTTAAAAATTTGGAAGAATTGCTTCAGAATAACAGAGAAAAGGAATTCCATTCCCAATTGGAATTTCAAGAACGTAATGCTGAACTGAAACAGTTAAAAGATCGATTGACTCTTAATGAAAGTAAACTGTGAGTCACGTCTATTGAAAATGTATTTCGTTGTTGTTGTTTTGCCTTAGGTTAGTCTTAGGACAAGAGGCGTTCCAGAAGTGACCACCTTGTTTTTTTTTTTTTTAATCCCCCCCTTAGATGTAGTGTTTCTAGGACTGCAATATTCAATGTGTTCTTTCCAAAAGACATGAATTTATGACTTGATGGAGATTTGACTGCTATGTCCAGCAAATCAAGTGTTTGCATAGAGCCTTCCTTGTTGTCTTGATATTGCTGTTGTTGTTGCTGCTGTTGTTGTTGTTGTTATTGTTGTTGGTGCTTCTGTTGTTGCTGCTGGTTAACCCCCAACTTAACTCAAATTGAGCCGGCCATGACCATCCCATCTTTTTCCTAAATCCAAGGAACCTACCACTACATTGTCTAACACATACATTTTCTAAGAAGTATAAAGTGATTTAAAAGCAATTTGGTTCCTATTTCTAGCAAGTTGAATAACCACATACAGGTTCCCTTAGCTCACTATTTCTTGGTTGTCTGTTATATATTGCTATTGTTGTTTAACCCTAGGTCAGGCTTGGTGCAGCAGACTTAGGATTTAAAATGGTTCTATCCTGTGAGGGGTCCAACTGAAAATCTCCTTCATTTAATCTCTTCTACTCACTCCTCATCCACTCATCTTCTCCACCCTTGCAGCTTCTCCATCTCCCTACACTCACCTTTCATCATGCCAGTGTTAAGGGCAGCAACCCTTAAGTTTTGCTCCTGACCCAGAAGAAGAGACTTTTTGCTAGCATTTGGCTTGTTGGGTCTTCATAATCTGCATCAAAAATAAATAATTTTGTCTTCTTTTAGTCAAAGCCAGAGCAGAGACATTGCTTCTCTTCGGACAAGGAATATTGAACTGGAAGGAGATATAGAACGCTTCCGACGACAGCTAACCAGTGAGAAATTTGAACGGTATGCAATAAGTTGCTGTTAAAATAGCAACATTTTAGTTTTTATAAAAATCACTTGTGAAATTTATCGTTTTTTTCTCTCATCATCCAGATCATAGCTATCTGGGAAGTTCATCATCAATTTTGCTACAGACTTAAAAAAAACCCAACTAATTAGTTATTGTTATAATTACAGAAAATTTAATTAGAGCTAATTAAGCAGGGAGAAAAAAAACTGATATTAGTGATTATCTTAAATGCATGGGAAATAACTGTATGTGTTCTGGTCTTATTATGGTCTCTTCAGCAAGTCAGATTTTACCCTGAACTTACTGAAGTAGTAATAGAAGTGAATGTACAAGTATGTAGACTTATTAGACTAGTAAACTAGAATTGGTTAAATAATCTAGAGATGTCATCCACATAAATACCAATTTTTTTAGCTACTTTAGAAAAGTTCTTTGCTACCGACTTTCTTCCAATTTTTCTAATCCTGTTTCTTAATTTTGTATGGGTATATCTACAGTACTCTTCCATCAAAATGTCCCCTTCCACCTGCCTTGAACCATGCCCCAACTAAAGATCTATTTGGTGACCCTTAAGAGACTACCCTCTGTATCCTAAGTTTCCTTCTCCTCTTCCCGTTTGTCAAATGTTTCTCTAAACCTGTGGCTTTCACTGACTCTTTAAGATTCCATATCTTCCTTCTTCGACCATCTTATAAATGCAAGAGAAAGAGCTAATTAGGAAAAGAATTAGTTTAGAGAAGATGCTGTTCAGGTTTGTGTTAGGGTTAGGGTTAGGGTTAGGGTGGGATACTTCTGACACAGCTTTCTTGTAAACCAACCACAGAAGGAATTCCTAGCTCTAGATGATACTCATTGACTTTGCAGAAAGCCTTTGATAAAGTACCATGTGTAGTTTGGTGGTTGCTATGAAAGCTATCTGCAGATGAATGATTTATGACAGATGTGTTTACCATGTATAGGATTGGTGTCAGAAAGTTAGAGTTAGCAATGAATTCCGTGAAGAATTTATCATGCAAGCCATTATCAGTCAGGCTTCTAAGAGTCCCTATTTTTTTTCTAATTAGTGAGCGTGCTGTACAAGAACTTCGTCGTCATGGTATTTCCCCACCAATTACTGGAGATTATTCAAGTATTTCCAGATCCACAAGTCCATCCAAGTAAGTTATTATTTTCTCTTCAGTTGATTTCGTTGAAATAAGTTTAACTTTTCCCCACTTTTGAGTTTCATTCCTCAGTCATTTTCCATTTGGTTTACTGTTTTCTTCAGCAGGGGTTGGCAACAAAAGGGTCAAACTAAAGCTAAATGCACTGGACAGTCCTTGCTCCTCTTCATGAGCCAGTTCTAGTTGTAGGTGCTGCTTGTTTGAGTCGCTTTCATTGCAACTCTAAATAGCAGTGAATAAAATCAATGACTTATTAATTAGAAACTAAAAAACCTGATTGTATGTCAGGAGGAACCTTTTTAGTTTTTCTAATCTGATTGTGTTTTTATGTCTTTATTTTGTAGATTCTCCAAAGCAAACAATCTGAGCAGTCTCTTAACGCCTCCTGTGAGCTCAGTCAGTGAGAAGACCACGGTTTTAGGGAAAGGTACCAAGTCACTTTAGACAGACCAAAGTTTAGTATTTCCAACGTTATCTCCTTCTTCCACTGATGCTGCTGTATAAGACCAGGATTGGAATCTAGTAACGATGTTTATTAACGAGTGTCTGACTCGCAAACTTAGTTGAACCATAGCTAGTCTTAGTGAAGGGTATGTACCAGATCGGAGAGAGAGAGAGAGAGAGAGAGAGAGAGAGTGTTTGTTACTACATCACACGACACACACATGCACAGCAAACATACAAATACACACACACAACACATACATGCATATAAACACACACACGCGCACATACTCACACACACACACATATTCTAAAGTCTCAGTTTCATGGCTTCTTCTTTCCCTTAGAAACTTTTTCATAATTAATAGATTCATTTTTTTACAATTTTAATTATCATTAACCTTGTATATTATTGTACAGTCTTCTTGCAGGAGTACACAGGGTGTCCATAAATTACCTTTACAATTTGAAGTGTGGAAGTTGTTAAGATAATGTATGGACACTCTGTATATTTGTGTGTGATGTAATGTATATTGATATGTATGCATGCTTGTGTGTTTGTTTATGTGTGTGTGTGTGTGCATGTTAGTGTGTCTTTGATAGAGTCCCCAATATAATTAATTACTGATCAATATTTTGTTGGCCCCCACCCCCAAGCCACCTTCTTCTGTTTCATGATAACCTCGATGTCCATGTCCCCTTTCCAGATCATTTTCTGTTACCCTAACAAATTGTATTCCCCTTTCCTCCCCGTCCCCCACCTCAATATTTCAAGATATTCTTTACCAACTGAAGTAAATTGATGTCTCTTAGGTTTCACACTCAATTCTTCCTTCTTTCTATCCCACACCGGAGATTGCTTTCCAATTCTCAAAGACCTTTCAAATTAAAAAAAACAAACAAAATGGCTTCTGTTGTGTTTTAGGAATTGTAAAATCTCAATTAAACAAATAATTGTATTAATAAGCTAAGAATGTTTATTAGGCATTTATTGATAAGCTTGGTTTGTTTAGAGAATATATTTGTATATATGTATATATATTTAATGTGTGTTTGTTGACCTGAGTGATGGCAAAGAGCAATGAGTGTGAAATGTATATATAATGTGATATTATGTATATATTGACTATCAAGTGTATATAATGTTTGATGTATATGTTAAGTATTGTATATTATACACTGTATATATGTGAATATGTTCATTTACATTTTGTTGTTAGTTTATGAACATCTGTGTATGTATGTGTGTGTGTATATATATATATGTGTGTGTGTGTACATGTGTGTGTGTATATATGTGTGTGTGTGTGTGTACAGTGTAAAACTCAGATGAAGATAAAATTGAATATGTTATGTAAATAGAGTGTAGATTGATTCATTAAAGAATTGACTGCGTGCATGTGTGTGTGTGTGCATACGCATGTGTGTGTGTATGAATATATACTCATGGATGTGTATGTGTGTGTCTGTGAGTATACATATTTATTTGGGATGTATGTATATATTGATGTTTTGTTCTCTCTATGTACTTGTTTGTGTTTGTGTGTGTGTCTGTATGTGATATGTACTTTGTTGTGTGTATCCGTATGTGTAAATATGATAGGTTGATACTCCATTCCAGATAAAATTTCCCCCAAATTCTAGAACTCATTTTCTACATTAGCTGTCCTGAAGCATATAGAATTTAAATGTCCAAATACTCAACAGGACATCAGTTGTGGATATAAAGTAACAAGCTATGATAACTAAAACTGTTTTCAACTTTTAAGTCTAAAAAGATTAATATTTTTTAATTAATGTTATCGATTAAAAGTTGTTTAATTTTCCCTTCCAGACATTCCAGTAACATCTTTCTACTCAACCCTTCTAATCTCATCAATGTTTATCATATGATTGATTGTTTGAAAACTGTTTTGGAATCAATAAATTTTTTCCTCTGTCTCTCTCAGACTATAAACTCTGACCTTTTAAATCATGACCTATTTTTACATCATTCTTAATCCCTTAATGTATGTCTTGAGCCTTTGATATCTGGATCTTGACCCTTGAGACTTTGATATATAAACCTTGATTCACTGATGCAACAATTTTCACCTGTTTTAATCGATAACATACTAAACAAATTGCCAAAACTGTTATGACATACCATGACTATTTTAAATGTTTTATTCTTTTTATTACATAGAAAAACAAAATGAGTGTATGTGTTGCACTTGGCCTCAAAGGAACACATATGCACCAATGTTGTGCCTTAAAACACTAAAGTTTCCTAAATACCCTGGTATTTTCTGAGTCACCTCAAAGACATGCAGCACACCTGCAGGCAATCTATGGCACAATAATCCCCACAAAGCACATTGATTGACAATTGCTACATCAATATATAAGTGTTGAGCCTTTGATGTAGGGGGATGTGGATCCATTAATAGATAGAGTCAATGACTTTATATTACACCATGCTTTCATACATTTCATCATATATAAACATTACCATGTTCTTCAACATATGAAAGGAATATATATATATAAAAGCACGGAAGGTAAAAGATATATATGCAAATAAAAGTACAAAATATATAGAACGGCCTATCAAGAAAAGGTATATACAATCGACTAAAAATAAGTAATCAAAATGAATTACTAAAGTGTGTAAAGCAACTAAAAAAACTAAAAAATAAAAAAATAACTAAAAAGATATATCAAAATAGTTCATTTCTGAAAAAAACCCATTGTAGGTTGAAGTCCAAGGAGCATAAAAAGTTCCACAAAATCAGGTCAAAACACACCTATGGCCTTTTTGGTAGTTCACTGCCGCAGTCCGGTTGCGAGTTAAAGCACATCTCAGCAATGACCCCCTCATCAGGATGAACAGGAATTTCACAAAAGTTACAATACAGGTGCAGAAACTTATTTAAAGATAACAACTTATAGCAGGACCAGTCTAAAATTTTATAACACACACACAAAAAAAAATAATAATTTGATGGCCAAACATGTAGGTGGTTGCTAATCATAGGAATTTTACTATCCAGTTTAGAAACCCGGTAGGCAAACTAAATACTATTTACCACATCTAGCTTTACTTCTATTTACTTTCAGAACAGTAGAAGAAAACTTATGGTTGCAGAAAGGGATCACCTCTGTAAATTTATTTAATGTTTTAGGCCCAAAGGACCTAAGGATGGCAAGAGATTCCCTTATACGCAACTTACACTTGTTAATATTAACTCTAATATTAGGGGCTCTCAAGATTATAGACCATTCAAGAGAGGAACTTTTATTATTCTACTTTAAACCATGTATATAAGAGGCAAGAGTAGTAGAGTTACAATATTTTTCATCTGAAAATAAATTCATGTGGGTCCTATACCTTGCTTTAAAATTGACAGTACTACTTATGTAAAACTGATCCAAATTACCCCCCTCTTTAACAATGCATTTATAAATAACATTTGTAGTCAGACTGAATCTGTCAAGGGGATGTAACCTAGGGTTTCTACAATTACAGGATTTTTAGTCACTTAACATGCTTTAGTAATTCATTTTGATTACTTATTTTTAGTTGATTGTATATACCTTTTCTTGATAGGCCGTTCTATATATTTTGTACTTTTATATATGTATTCCTTTTATATGTTGAGGGCCATGGTAATGTTTATATATGATCAAATGTGTGGAAGTGTGGTGTTATATAAAGTCGTTGACCTGAATTTGTTGTTTGTTCTCTGATTAATTTTTTTTTTTGTCTCTGTCTCATTTACATTTGAACACTTCTTTTTCGCAGTCCTATAAACCCTTTTGTTTCCATAAAAGTAATGCACACACACACATATACACACACAGACACACACACACACTGAGGGGGCCAACCTCACTAGTGCTGGTGCTACAAAAAGTACTCTATACACTTTGCATGATGAAAGGCATCAAGCCATAGAAACCCTGCCAAAGAAGACATTGGAACATGATGCAGTCCTCTGATCCATCAGATCCTATCAAACCATCCACTTATGCCTATATAAAAGATGGTGATGATGAAAACATAAAAAATTTAATTAGTGGTTGATTGAAAAGTTTGTTCCCACACAGGAATGAGTATCTTGTACCCTAAGTTAAAATTCAATATTTAAATTATCTGATTACATATATCAGGCTGAGTAAAAAGTAAGCAACGTTTTGAAACATGAAATTCATTAAAATATATTTCAATGCTGCGGATATTTTATTCATCAAAATAAGTATCATTACAATCAACACATTTTTGCCAATGAGTTACAAGTTGGATTATTCAGGTAAGGTAAAAACCTGGAGTTCTGGTGCTGATGAAGTCTTTGAACACACTTTGATTTTTAAACTCCTTCTCTCGCAGGAAACCATCAAGATGCTTGAAAAAGTGGAAGTCGGTAGGAGAAAGGTCTGGGGAATTAACTGGGTGGGGAAGAACTTTGTAGCCAAGCTCCTTCAACTGCTGGAGCGTCATTAGTGAAACGTGTGGTGGAGCCTTGTCATGAAGAATGATTGGCCCTCTTTTGTTCACCAGTCTGGGATGGAGGAGTAGGAGTTTTTCATTCATTTTGACAACTTCATGGCAATATGTTTCTGTAGTAATAGGTTTTCCAGCTTTTAAGAAGTTATAGTGGATGAGTCCAGTCATACACCACCAAACAGTCACCGTAACCTTCTTTTTGAAGAGCTCAGGTTTAGAGGAGGTGTTCGACACTTTATTTTGGTCCAACCACTGCGAAGAATCTACTATTGTACAGAATCTACTTTTCATTGCAAGTTACAATACGGTCGAGAAATGGGTCAGTCTAGTTACAGAGAAGAAGTGACAAGCAAATTTCATATCTGTGCATTTTCTAAATTTTCATTCAAATCGTGTGGTAACCATTTGTCAAGCCTTTTTTGATTTTCTGATCGCATGCAATGGTTGCAGGTATTTTCCTGGCTAACTTGAAGATCTTTTGCCAGTTCTTGAGTGGTTTTACGTGGATCTTTCTCAATGACAGTCCTTAATTGACCGTCATCGATGACAGGTGGGCGTCCACTACACTCACGATCTTCAAGGCTCAGGTCTCCACTGCGAACTCATTTAAACCATTTTTGAGCTGACCACTCACTGGTCATTTCCTCCCCAAACGTTACGTTGATAATGTGAGCAGTTTCAGCTGCTTTACGTCCTTTCTTGAAGTTGAATAGCAAAATTGGTCGAATACTGTGCTTTGACAGTTCCATTTCAGATGATTGTAACAACAGCGAAAAAAGAATATCAATGTTAATTTATTGATGCATTCGGGCAAAACTGTGTCTGCATTATCAGACCATTGCAAAATAATGTTTTAAAAAAATTCAAAATTCTGCAAAAATTTGGTACAAATTCTTCATGGTTCAAAACGTTGCTTACTTTTTTCACAACCTGATATATATAATATTATTATATATGTATGTATATGTGTGTGTGTGTGTGTATATATATATATATATATATATATATATATACACACATATAGTTGTTAAAGAGGACAACAAACGTTAAGGCAAGACAAACATCTCAAGACGGAATATTCCATACTTTGGGATATCCCAGGAACAGCTGTAAGATTGAATTTTTTCCAATAATAATAATAACATATATGACTTGAGATAATATACACACATACATACATACATGTACCTACACACATACACTCAAAGCTAAAAAGCAGAAAACATGACAGAAGAGCCTTTTGATCAAAACTATTGGATGCTGATGGGAGGGGGGGTTGTGGACTGAGAAGTAGGGGGGAAATCTATACCTGAATATGTATACTAGCAGTCTTGAAGTTTCAGTGCAGAAACGGTGTGTTTCTTAAGCAGCATCATACATCAGTGTTGCTAATTTTTTTGCAACCAGAACAGGGCTGCAACTAAAAGACAGGGTTTGTCTGTGTGTGTGTGTGTGTGTGTGTGTGTGTGTGTGTGTGTGTGTGTGTGTGTGTGTGTGTGTATGCAAGCATATCTATTTACTTTCGCTTACAATGTATCAGATTTGTAAGCATAAAAGGGAAACAATAAATGGGAAGAGAAGATGTACTTTTACAATCACCCACCCATAACGGGTTTCATACTTGTGTTTAGAAGGTGAAAGGGAGGAACTGAGAGAGAGAGAGAGAGAGTGATATCCTTTACAGCAAAGTGAAAGGAAGAAAGTAAAAAGCTAAATTGCTGCAACATACCTTATGTATATAGATATGTCATTATGTGTGTGTGTGTGTGTGTGTGTGTGTTCTTATAACTACTTATGGAGAGGCACAGTAGTGCTGAACTGGCAGTCATTTGAGATGAAATGCTTTGCAGTATTTATTCCAACAGTCTGTGCTCTGGGTTCAAATTCTGCCTGACTCAACCTTGCATTTTATCCTTTTGAGGGTCAATAAAAAAGGACCAATCTAGTGCAGAGGATTGACAGAACTGTAAGAAATATGGGACCAGATATATTGTGGTATTTGTTACATTTCTTTAGACTTTATGTTCAAGCCTCATCTTGGCCTACTTGCACAATGCATTTAGAAGTGCCATGTGGCATCTTGGGTGCCTTTAGTGGAATCTTTTCTGTTGGCAGCATTCAAGCCAGGCCTACAGTTCAAGGATAACCCCCTCCCTTCCTCCCCCTCTCCCACTAGTCTTGGAGGTGCTGTAAAGAGTCCCGAGATCTGCCTTCCCATCTGACTATAAAAAGTTGCAAGTGTATAATATACTAAATATATGTGCGTATATATACATGTGTATCAAGTAAAGAGAAGCAACCATATAAATGTACAATTCTCTTGTTTACATTACGTTGGTCATTACATAATTTCGAACAGCCGTGTTTTGGTTGAATAAAAATGGTGGCCCTGATCAATGAAAATTATTCAGTGTTTTGCCACGAACTTAAACGTCTACCAATACATAATTGAGTTAGTATGGACATTTCCCATCAACCTTAGGCTCTACTTTGTATTGAGTACTCTAATTACTGTTTAATGGTAACACATGCACACACATACATAGACATACATATACATACACATGCATATATATATATATATATATATATATATATATATATATATATATATATATATATA
>NC_068993.1:1586420-1597191 GCF_001194135.2 Octopus bimaculoides
CCATCTAACAACCACACATCTTCCTTCTACCTCCTTCACACCTCCACCGTATACTTCATCCTTAAGATCCATAAGATCCTGAAAACACCAGCCACTCCATCATCTATACTTGTAACTGCCCCACACAACTTATCCTCTCCTACCTCGACACTCTCTTTCCCTCCAACATCCAGCCATGCTCTCTGCCTCTTCTACTCTCTTCTCGTCCCTTGGCCCCCTCCCACTACATTTTGATCATGGACACCAATTCTTTATAAATTGTCAACCTCCACAATGAAGGCCTCCATGCCAACTCCAAAACACTTCCTTCTGCATCACTCTTCGTCCAAGCACCTCTACCCTCCTTTGTCTACCACACCCTCTCTGCACTCTTAATAATTTTCCTTTGTAGAAAAGATCTATGAACAATTCCTGGAGTGACTATTCTTTATCAAAACATTAACTTTGTAGTTTTGGTCTGTTTTGGCATCTGACTATGGCAGATATATGGTAAATTAAGCAATTTTTCAAAAAGTAACGGTACAATGTTTGTAGTTTCTGATTTTGAAGTGGATTTGATGTGTGAGTGTGGACGAGACAGAACCTTTTGTTAGAAACAACAGTTCAAATTAACATTCTGTCTCAAATATGAAACCAGTGTATGTTAGAATAAAGAAAACGAAACCTAATCTTTAATTGGACATAAATGTTTGAAGCAATGATTAAACGATACATGAGATGTTTATGCATACGCAGTTGTTTTGAATTCCATCATTTCTAGCTCAAGGCTAACTTTCTTTGAATATATTCCAACTTTCAAGCCCAATGGGAATTAACACGTACTTTAAGAAATTATTATCTCTTATATTTAATTGTTTATGTTAAGATTTTATTTACTCCATGTACCCAGACTTTGTGGACACCCTGTACATAGTATTGTTTTGAATATTTTTTTTACCATCTTTCAGTTTAAGGGAATGCTTTGTAACAGGATTTCTTTATGTTTCTCAAGGCTTTCCTCCAGTCTCTATTTGATTGTATTTTTTTATGACCCCATTATTAATGCTTTTGAAATAACTCAATCTTCATCCATGGAAAACGTTCATTCTGTTTATTTTTTTGCACGCTTCATGCTTCATGAAATTTCCTCTAAATTTAATGAATGGCCCTGTTTCAATCATCATATTGCAGCATAGACTCTGCTGAAATTCCTCTCTCCTTTTATTATATATACGTGCTTTTGAACGTAGCAGGGAACAGCTAGCATTTGGCCACTATTTGGATCCTGTTGTGTCCATTACTCTGAATGGTTGGTATTGGTGCAATTTGTCTCTTACTCAATCGTGTCACCTGTAGCATATACCTAAAATCACATGGGACAACCTGTTCTCAACCCCGTTTGAGCCTACTGCTCCTTATAAGAATTCACCTTTACCTCGTTTCGAAGTTTTTTGGTTCCAGACCTTTTAAGGTCTTTCCATTGACCACAGAAGACACAGCCAGTTCCAGCAACAACTCTGGACAACATCAGCTGAGACTGACCAACTTTGTCGTCTGCATCATCTCTCTACATACACAGCTCAGCAAGCAATTCACCCAGGTTCCAACACTTCATTATTCGTAAATTACTTCATCATGGATCAACAACGAATCTACAACCTGCATGAACACTTGTATCAACTGACCCAGGCAGCAGCATCACAGCCATGACTTCACGTACGATCTGTACCAGTAACCGGCTCAACATATTGTGATATTGGATATGAAGAAATATGAAAAAAAACAAGAAACACATGTGGAAGGGGTCATACCATTTATTGATTATTCTTTAAAAGGGATCAAAAAGAGAAAAAAGACAAAACCGAAAAAAGAAAAAAAAAAAATTAAGGAAAATTGCAGAGAATTGGAGAAACCTGCAATAAACTCCTTGTTCCTCTAAAAACGGTAAATGGGTGTCTTAAAATAGTAAGTAACCTCAGTTAATATTCAAAAAAGAGTGAAAACGAGAGAAAAATTGAAGTTGGTGGGGTGGGCTAGATTGATGGAAGGAGACAAGAGGAGGAGGAGGAGGAGAGAAAGAAACAAAAAAAAAATGCAAAATAAAAGTTGTAGGGGTGAAGTGAGAAGGTCGTTATTTAACCCTTGGTCACTCTCTCCCATTCAGCAGAATTATCCTCAAAAGATCATTCTTGCTGTGATTATCTCACATTTTTGGTGGTTATGGGACTGCCAGCACACACACCCACACACATAGAGAGTTCCGGGGGGGGGGGGATATTGCAATATAGCACAAAACAAATTTTGAATCTCAGAGGGTGAATGTTCTCCCAGAAAGGGCTGTGATTAGTATTTTTCTTTTCAGTGAGAGAACCTTCAAATTCACAGGCCCTGTCCAAGTTCCCTGGACCATATTTAAGCTCTTTGCACCACAGACAAATGTACCAGCTGCACCCCTTTCTTACTGGCTCATCATCATCATTTATGGTCTTCTTTCCACATATCTGGGGACACACGCATATATATTAATACATACATATATATATATATAGTTATATACAAATATATATATATATACATACATACACATTTATATACACACACAAACGCATATTTATAGTCATACATAGAAATATACGCATACATGTATGAGTGTATGTAAATATTTAAAAGTATTAAGAGAAGCAGGTAGCCCTATAAACATAGGGATTGCAGCATGAACAACACATGGAAGCCATTGCAAAACATACAAAGACAAACTACCATTTATTGTCAAATAGATGCATTGTCACGTGATCACTGGCAAAATCTCAATGCATCTGATCTATGAGTTTGTTCTATGTATGCTTTGTTTGGTTTACCCCTAAAACTCTGGTTTGAACTGCAACTGAACGTATGATGTTGAGATTGCCTACCAGAAGTGGCTATAGGTGGTTTCTCTTTGAGCAGGTAGATAAAGATTGAAGTAAAAATGAAAAGGCAAACTGTTTGGCATCACTTGAAAAAGACATTTAATTTAGAGAGAGAAGATAAATGATATAAAGAGTCTCTATCTAAATTAAATGTCTTTTTTAAAGTGATGCCAAATGGTTTGCTTTTTTATTTTACTTTAATCTCTATACATACATACATACATACACACATATATATATATATAGATAGATAGATAGATAGAAGCATGCATATATATGGAGGTTTTTCAGTTTCCATCTACCTAATCTACTCACAGGGCTGTGGTCAGCCCTACAATACAGTAAAAGACTATATATATATACACACACATATATACATTTAGGCCACCATAAATTATATATACAAATATATATATACATGCAAACACATTTATATATAGACATATCTCTCTCTCTTGTAGTGCAACCGAGCACAGTATACCATAAGTTCATTATTACACACACACGTATATTCTCGTTCACATAACATCTATATATATGTTATGTGAACGATAATATTTTGAAGACAAAGGTGTTCAGTATTTAATTTCATATATATATAAATATGTGTGTGTATGTGTAACTGATGAACTAAATACAATTTACATTAAAAATTTAGTTTATTTTGATCAAAATACCAGCATCTTCAGAGCAAAATTTTTGAATGCTGTTTGCTTGCTTTACTGCCTCTGACTGTCACTCACTCCCACTATGTCTCTTGTTTTACTCTTTTCCCCCTATTGTGGCTCATGAGACACACATTGCCTTTTATTAGAAGTACGAAGATATATATACACTTGTGTTCCAAAGTTGTTTGTTGTTTTTCCTATGTGGGTCGGTCGCTCTGGTTGGAAGCCCCAAACTATGAACACGACCACGCTGATCACTACCTCCCTATCAACTTAGCTTGGAATCTCTTATGGCCATTCTTGACACCATCGACCTTGTCCAGCACAAAGAATTCAGAGTTTAAATCCAAATTCATTTGAGCCCTACTATGTCACTTCTATATTTAGCACATCAAGCTCTCACCTAATGTCTGTATGCATACATACATATATATGTTGACCAACAAACTCACTGATAAGATGGAATGTAATTTTGTCAGAGACCATGTTGTAATCCATGTGATGAAAAATGTCCCCAAATAACAAATAATGTCTAACACTTTAGCATTTAAACTGACCATTTCTGGCCCAAATGTTCTTCCTGTTTTATATCCAAACTGACCACATCCAACCCCTTGCACCTACCCTACAATGCCATTATAAAATTGTACAAATGCACCATTGAAATCTCAAAGTGACAAGATATTCCATGATTAATTGAAAACAATGTGGATAAATAAGTTTTGTATTTGAATGTTAAAAGGGTTAAGTGAAGTGTCTGGATGTCTTTGGATGGCAGCCATGTGTCTCCCATGCTGCAATTATCATTATTTTAGCTCTAAGACACAGCCATAGACCAAACCACTTGCCTGATAAGTAAATCTCTAAAATCTCTCTCACCCTCACTCACTCACTCACTCACTCACTCACGCACTCACTCACGCACTCACTCACGCACTCACTCACTCACTCACGCACTCACTCACTCACGCACACACACACACACGCACACACACACACACACACACACACACACACACACACACACACACACACACACACACACACACACTTATATACTTAAATTATTAATTATTCTCTTCGTTTTCGTATCAGAATCTGTTTTGAATGAGATTGTGACTGTGTAAAGGTTGAAAGGAAAGTAGAGGTGGGGTACAGGCAGAGAAGAGAGACAAAGGCAAAATGGGAGGAGGAGGAGGATGAGGTACAGACAGACAGGAAGAGAGGAGGCAGTGGCAGAATGGGGGGAGGAGGAGAGATAAAGAAGGATAAAAGATGGAAAGACGATTGGAACAATAGAGAAAAAAGGGACAATTTATTAGAGATTGGAAACCATTATTTTGTGGCGCTGCCAACCAATGTTGTGCTTATCAGCGGCAGGGTATCAACAGTGACCTTAGTGTATTTTTGTGTAGCAAAACCAGTTGATTCCACAGTTTCCCAGGGTCGTCGAGTCAGGTGGCAGTTGCCAAACATGCACTTCCATGACCCATGCAGCAAAACTTGGAAAAACTTAATTGTAGAGCTGGTTGCCTCAACATGTTCCCAATATATGAAAATTCCACCCTGCAAGAAACAAAAAGAAATAAAATAATGATTTGCCACAAGGACAATGGATGAGAAAACATTACAAAGACAAGAACTGTGAAGGTTTGCACTGAAACTGAAAGTAAAATACAAAATATACACATTAAACAAAATTCTTTAGAATGTCTTTAGAATAGGAGGGAATGTCACTAAGGGGTCAATCAAATGACCCCACAGGCTCAGAATTACCTTGATAGCAGGTAGCCGCTTCCAGTTTCGATTTTCTGGTCAACAATGGTCCAATTCATTCAGGCTGTCCCCCCACCCGCAACTTTGCCCTCCATTTCACCAACTTTATTAGAAGCAGCACTTCTCTGTCTGCTCGATCCAGGTCTGCAGCTCCCACAAAGAACCAAACCTGCTCACCATCCAGGAACCTTCATAAATAGTGCAGCCTTTACATGACATCGTGTCCAGCAGGATATAACAGCCTAGTCTCCCTCGTATCATGATATATCCTAAAGAAGCAAGAGCATGTTGCATTATTATGAGATATTCTGTGGCTGGAAGAAATGATGGGATTATCCCAAAATGATTGCATGACCAATCTGGATTAACCCTTTAGCAATAAATTGTTTATACTCCTACAACACAAAAAAATATCTTAACAATTGTTTTTTGTACAATTCCTAATATTTAATTATAAAAACACAATAGAATTTTTAATCACTGAATGGTCATAGGGGCCCACTAAAGTAGAATTGGAATAAAGGGGGTTCATGGGGAAAAAAGGGTCGAGGACCCTAATCACAAATATGTGACTTGTCTCAAATGACACATTTACAAACACTACCGTAACCCAACTCCTAATTGATGAATCATCATCTATTTACTCCCATCATCCACTAATCCTTTTGATGCAAGCCCATTCTGAGATTACCCCTGATTCTAAGATATACATTTCTTGTTTTAAAGAGATCTGAATTAAAACCTTCCACCAAAATCTATGTTAATTTAAGTTCCAAATACAAATTTTAGAGTAGCAAGAATTACATTTTTCATAATAACATAACAGTTATTGTTCAAACTTTTATTTGATGACCAAGTTTGCCTCATAAAACTTGTCTGATGCTTCTTACTTTAAAATCGTATTTTTTTAATAATGTTCACCTGACATTTAAAACATCTCTTTGGTTCACTGCATGACCTACATAAAGATTGTATGAAAAACACGCATCCACTGAAATTACAATAAACTACATGTACACTACTACAATGTATGTGGAGAAACACACACACACACACAGACTTCAACATAAGCAGAGATATACACACCATCGCTGTATAAGCAGTATCAAAAGGTTTATGCTTCAAAGCATATTAGAATGATATCAGATATATCCAGTTCAGTATATTGAAGCACTGCTTTACTGTTAGGTGCCCTTTCTTCTATTAACCCTTTACCTGCTTTTCAAGTAAGGGGTTTTCTTTGAAGGTGCAAAATCAGTGGATGATTTGTTGACAAGAAAGGATAGCAATATCACTGCTTGTGGCTTAGTGATTTTCGGACAAGTGTGAATGTAAACACACACACACACACACACACACACACACACACACTGGGTTACTTTTGATTTCTGTCTACCAAATGTTACTTACAAGGTTTTAACTAATCCAGGTTAATATTTGTTATGATCGATATAATTAATGATGAAGAAACACAAAGAAGGAAAGAAAATGAGAGAAGAGAGAGAGAGAGAGAGAGAGAAGAGAGAGAGAGAGAACAGGGAGGAGAGAGAGAGAGAGAGAGTAGAGGGGAAAGAGAAAGATAGACTAAACTGCATACAAATATATTTGTTAAATTCTGGCGTTTCTTTTCATTATGGCCCACCATTTTGATAGAATGACAACTTTGTATATTTTAATTAGGCATGAACACCTGTGTCCATGGAGACAGGTGGGCAGACTAAGACACTGTTTTGTGTTGAATGTGAAGGCTATTGAATTCTTCACTTGTCTCAGTCGTGGAATTCATAGCAACTTTAGATGCAAAAAACTTGGATATGGTTAGTGCACATTATTTACATTTGATGGATATTTGTCCTCATCTTGTTTGTTGTTAACACAACGTTTCGGCTGATATACCCTCCAGCCTTCATCATGTGTCTTAGGGAAATTTTGAACCTGGGTTCTCATTCCTAAGTTTTTTTTCAATGTTATTATTATTATTATTATTATTATTCACTGCCTGGAATTGAACTTGGAAACTTGGGGTTAGTAGTCTGCGCTCTTAATCACTATGCCATATGCCCGTGGGCATAATAATAATAATAATAATAATAATAATAATAATCATAATAATAATAATAATAATAATAATAATATTGGAGGGTATTTCAGTTAACAAGAAACAAGATGAGGACAAATATCCGTCAAATGTAAATAATGTAAATAATGTACATAATTCCTCATTTCTTAAATATAGAACGATGGTCAGTGCAGTTGTGAACTCACTGGACCAAGGTGTTTGCTGCTGTCCATATATGAGCAGTAAGACAAAGGTTTCGGTCCTCAGATTATTAGTTCTTCTGCCTGGGGCCCCTGTGTGCCACCTGAACCTTTTTTTGATACCAGGACGTTTTGCAGGATTACGGTTCACCATTAGTTGGATTACAAATCCAATCAATGACTCTTGTCAGAAACTGGGATTTGTCTTGATTCTTGTACGATTTGGGAGTCGCAGTTTAGGATGTTTGGTGATGATGCTTGATTTTCTGAGTTAGATTCTGTGTGTCATACTCTCTTCTCTGAGGATCCAACTAGGGGGATGGCTCATGGTGGTCGAGCACATGGATCATGGCTCATGGTGGATGAGGAATCATATTGCAGAAATGGGGACTGAATGGAGGGTTGCATGGAGGGATGACCTGAGCAAATACCAACAAATGGTGGACCCCACAGCATGATGCAGCAGAACATGGCCCCTCCACACATGCCTGTCTTTTATTAAGAAACCTATCCAAATAAATCATAAAAGAACTTACATAGGCAAATAATTCCTACAGAACATGTATTCCACTCTCTGATATTGATTCATAAAAGTTGAAAAGGAGTGGTTATATGATCGGCTAGAAATAGCAGCCAAATTAGTGGCTTATGGCGATCTTGGTGTATAATGTTTTCTTTCAGCTATGTTATTAAAAACATTGCTATAGCAATAAAACTTTGAAAGCAACGAAGAAAATATTGTTGTAAAACTAGAATTCATAGACAATACTCGATTACAGAAAGCTCATAGGTGTAATTAACAGTGAAATGAAGTATTTTGATATAATTGAATCGCAAATCGAAAGTAGAAAACGAACGTTATTCAGAAAGATTGTTGAAATAATTGGCAAGCTTCGCAAAAAAAAAAAAAAAAAGATTAAAAAAATTTTTCTAAGGATATCAATAATTTTCGGAGAACATATTTTCCAATGTTTAGTGTATTTAAAAGTTAATTAGCTGTGTAGAAATATTAACAAATAATTAATAAAAGGTAACATTCCAAACGCTTTTGAGAATTCTTTTGTGACGCATCTGTTAAGTCGGAAGAATTCGGATATCGATCGTATAAAGGATTAGCAAGAAAATACACATAAAGATATAAATTTCTAACAAAGGAACAAAACCACAGTCTTAAAAGTGTTTAAATTTGATATTTTTTTAAACATACTCACAACACCCTATGAATTGGCGCTTCACCGAATGTACAGGTACCCTGCTGGATTTGAACTCAGATACGGTAATGCATTTTCTTCGAAACACACGCATTTACACTTATATGGAATTACTTACTTTCCGAAGGACTCTTTTTATTTCATTCAGAACCTTTTCCACATCTCCAACGGAACACAGACACATGGTAGATATAACGACATCGACGGTACCAGTTTTGATAAAAGACATGTCTTCGGCAGGCGAACAGTAGAACTTTTTGAGCGTCAGGTGCAGATATTTCTTTATGTTTTTCTTCACTGCCACTTCATAAATATCTTCAAGGTCCAGAGCATATACATTGCAGCCTTCTGGATAATGAGGGAAGTTCGCACCATCTCCGATACCGATTTCCAAAACGTCGAGATTCTCAGAAATTTCTTTCTTTTTCATGCGAAGAGGCTGGAAGAAGTTATCCAGTTCTTCTTTATGCTTCTCCGCTACCTTGCGCCAGTACTCTGCCATTACGTAGGATAGTAACCTTTGTCTGCAGGTATTTAAGGCTTGTTTGATGAGATTCGAAAGCATATAGACTAAAAGAATGATTCCAAATAATATAAGGATGAACATGGCAAATGGATTTGAAGAAATCCCAGCGTCTGTAGAGTCTTCTGAAGACATTTTGGGTGTGTTTTAAGAAGCAGAATAATCTTCAAAAGATATTTACAAAATTAGGGACAGCTTTTAACAGCGAACGAACGAACAACCGTTGGAAATGAAAGTTGAATCATGAAATGTAAATAAAGAAAACGCTGCTCTAAAAAAATTCTGATGATTTTGTTATGTGAACGACTGATAAAGTTGTGTTTATGAATTAAGATTCTCAGGCATTCTTTCTCATGGTTCCTACCCTCTCGTGAATGGAGTGCAGCCAATGGTTGTGCGTTGCCATTCAGAAGCGTTGCAGCAGATAAAAAAGGGGAAAGGCGAGACACAAATAAAATAATTTTCAAAACATTTCTCTTATATCAAGTATTTAGTTTTGGGCTGCAGGGCTAATTAGCCCTCTGCAGTTCGCACTGAGTGCAGCCTTTAAGCTAATTTCTATCTATCTATCTATCTATCTATCTATCTATCTATCTATCTATCTATCTATCTATAGGTCCTCCAGCATAACCACAGCCGCTTGGCTGAAACACATAAAAGAATATATCTAATATAATAAATGCGAAAACTAATTACTGTGTCAGCTTGTCACACTTTGACTCCCTCTCTCACTATTCAATGACACTTCATCGTGTTGGGGTAACAGTAAAAGGAGGCGCTGGGACAGGGAGGGCGGTGGCGAAGAGGGAGGGAGAGAGAGAGAGAGAAAGAAAGAAAATGAAAGGGTGAGAAAGAGAGACAAAGAAATGTAGGGAGAGTTGATGTTTCATTAAAAATAGTAGTGTTGATGGTGGGAGTATTAATGAGAGAGAGAGAAAGAGAGAGAGAAAGTGGATATGTGAGAGAAAGAGGGAGATGATATACAACTTTTTAGGACAGAAATTCCTGTGGTGAGCATATTGGAAACATTAAGAGAAAAGAAGGGGAGTGCCAAGAAAGTATTTTCTCTCTGAACAGTTGCAGTTATTTTTAGAATACTTT
The DNA here is from genome assembly GCF_001194135.2 of Octopus bimaculoides. Taxonomy (NCBI): domain Eukaryota; kingdom Metazoa; phylum Mollusca; class Cephalopoda; order Octopoda; family Octopodidae; genus Octopus; species Octopus bimaculoides. The sequence continues at coordinate 1,596,847 of NC_068993.1, forward strand.
ATTACAATGAAGAATTTGATACCAAATACTCCAAACATGAAATCTTTCGAGCGGGATCGTTTGCCAGTGCCCCTGGACTGGCTCATGTGCGAGCGACACCTGAAATCTTTCGAGCGGGATCGTTGCCAGTGCCCCTGGACTGGCTCATGTGCGAGTGACACATGACATCTTTCGAGTGGGATCGTGCCAGAGCCCCTGGACTGGCTCATGTGCGGGCGACACATGATATCTTTCGAGCGAGATCGTTGCCGGTGCCCCTGGACTGACTCTTGTGCGGGTGACACATGAAATGTTTGAGCGGGTTCGTTGCCAGTGCCCCTGGACTGGCTCTTGTGCGGGTGACAC
>NC_068993.1:1598004-1603670 GCF_001194135.2 Octopus bimaculoides
TTGCCAGTGCCCCTGGACTGGCTCATGTGCGAGCGACACCTGAAATCTTTCGAGCGGGATCGTTGCCAGTGCCCCTGGACTGGCTCTTGTGCGGGTGGCACATAAAAGACACCGTTTCGAGCGTGGCCGTTTTCGTGCGGGTGACACGTAAAAGCACCCACTACACTCTCTGAGTGGTTGGCGTTAGGAAGGGCATCCAGCTGTAGAAACTCTGCCAAATTAGATTGGAGCCTGGTGTTGCCATCCGGTTTCACCAGTCCTCAGTCAAATCGTCCAACTCATGCTAGCATGGAAAGCGGACGTTAAACGATGATGATGATGATGATGATGATGATTAGGATACCGTTCTTGTCTCTCAGTGGCAGCACCCAAACAATTTTTATGATTACCATCAAATTCTTTCATAAAACCAGAATGGTCAATAAGAGCTGGTGCTGAGCATTCATTTTGTGTTGTTATTATGGAACAAGCACAAGAATCTTGGGTCTAATTCCTGAAATTTGGTGTAGAATTCAAAGTACTGTTGACTGCATGACTAAACATGATGTATATTTAAACAGAAGCCCTCCATAGTTTAACATCACATACATGTGACTGTTGCACTTCCAACAACCCTGCCATCACCACCACCACATTGAGCAAAACCCATTGACAATTTGAATATTCTTTTGTGATAAAACAACAGCTGGTGTACTTCCATATTTGGCATTCACTCTCAATTTACTCAATAATTACATTATTATTTTATCAATTCCAGCCACTGCTGATGTTATTTTTCCAATTCATTTTGTAAAGAATATTTCAAAATAATTATACAAAGAACCATTTCCTTCTACCTCGACCAATTTACAACAACTTTGCAGTTAACTACTTTATTATTTTCATTTTACTTTTTCATGCTTTTTTTTTAAATAGATTCCCCCACCACCACCAAAGGACAAGAATGTGCATTATAGCATGGTTTGACCTTTCATAAATTTCATGTGAAAAGCCAAAAAGAAAAACAAACTAAATTGCATTTACTGCCATTCTGTGTTGTGCTGCACAGAAAGCTGTCTTTGAGAGATTCCAGTGGAATTTCAGTCGCTCCTCACCCCGCCCAACTCTTCTTCTCATCGTTGGGGAAGGGAATGTTGTGAGAGGCCATCTGTAAGCTTGATAGACAGGATTTCCATGTTCGTTAGTAAGATTTTATATTACATAATACACGCATACATGACATGATGATGATAGCTTCCCCCTCGTTATCGAGTATGGCCATTGCACGAAGCTTAACTTAACGGTGCTGTGATCAAATGTGACTTTTTAGCCCAGCCAAAGATCTGCAATGTCTTGCACAGAGTTGGCATCCAAAACCTTTACTGGCAGTAGCTGGCTGTTGTTGTAATTGGGCTCCATGTACCTTTGCGTGTCGTTTAAGTCCTCCTGCTGAATCACACTCCCTTCCACACGCCCGACAGACGTGATTAGTATGGTGTGTAGCATCATCACCAGCGGCCTGGTGGTCAATCATCGGTCTTGCTTTATGACTACGAAGATGACTCACGAGTCCAGCATACATACATACATACATACAAACAAACAAACAAGGACAGACACACAGCAGATGTTTGAATGTTTCATGAAGAAATACAACAGAGAAGTCAGTCCTAATTAAACTACATGATTGTACTTGCATGGTTGTCTCATATTTTAAGACAGTACAGTATATTTTGAGGGAAATTTTGAAGGCAAGCAACATTGCAGAGGCACATTCACTGACTGTAGTTAAACAACCTGTTTGTAGCAGACACTTCAACAGGTTTTTATCAGCTTTGCTTTGACTAACCACAGGACAGTGACCCGGCAGCCATTTTAGTCAAACAAAGCTTATTTTAAGCTGCATTATTCTCTTGGCTCTTCAAGTTGCAGTAACAACCAAGAAAAAAGAAGTAGCACACACATAAAGGAGTGATTATTCACCGAGTTATGGTTGTTGTTTAAATAATAAGACATCTTTAACTGAATAAAATAACAAACTAACAAAGAAAAAAAAATGCTAGTTTTAAAATCAATGCAGTAGTTGTGTTGACAAGTAATATTCATAGCCACTTCAACATGGTTGGCCATTCGATTGGACTCTAATGCAATTTTTTTAACTCCAAGAGGACATCTCCTTTAGCTGGTTAATGATGCACAGTTGCAATTGATAAAATGTCATCTTGGGATTAAAAAATCACAGTAGAGTCCACTCGAATGGACAGCCATATTGATGTGGCTACTAATATTACTTAAAGAACAAAATAATCAGGAGGAAAGCTTTTCACACGGCAAAGTGGAAAGCTGAATAAGAAACCTGATGGGCTTTTGTACCTGATCCAGATAAAAGTTATTCAACATTGCTCTTTGCTTTGTTAGAAACTCTCTTTTCCTTTTTGGTTTGTTATTCTAATTCTGTATCACAATGCTTCAAGCAAACTGTAATACACTTGAAAATGATACATGAACTTGACTGAGATCTCTTACACCATCCGTTATATTCTCCTGGCATTGCGCCATCTGACTACCACTTATTTTTGTCTCTACATAATTCATTGCAAGGAAAAACATTTAAAGATTTCGATGGAGTCAAAATGCATCTAGATAACTTTATCCTTTAAAACCAGTGCAATTTTATGCTGATAGAATATCTAAATTGCCTGATAGATGAGTAAAGGTCATTACTAATAATGGAAATTATTTCAATGAATAAAATTTATTGAAAGGTCAATTATTCATATCTCTTTTTGCATTTTAAAAAATGCTCAGAACTTTCCAGGCAACCTAACAGAACTAGCCACTGACCTGTTTAAAAAATTTTTTTTGACCTCTCTATCTATTTGTCTATCTGTCTATAATGTTGCTATACCAATCGCTGGGTAGGACCCCCTCATGGACAACCTAATTAACTATACAGGTGACGACGCCACATCCTTCCCCACCGGATATTTGAAACATCACAGTGGTGATTCCTAACGAGCCGGGGGCTTTCCCTGTCTTCATGTCCTTAATTGCTTTATCTACTAAGCTACAGTCGATTCAGATAGCTGGTCCCTCAATTGGGTCAACATTTGGCAGACACTCATCCCCACCTTCATTCTCCATGTTCAGCAGTCTTTCATAATGGCATCTCCAAGCCTCTTTCTTTGCAGAATCGTTAAACACAAGTGCACCATCATCCATGTGGACACATTTCTCTCCTATGACATCATGATTTCCTCTCACACAATGTCTTGCAATCCGAAACACTCTAGTCCTCACGTCACAGAATATAGGCAAACTTTCTCTTTTCTCCTTCTCCCTTGGCTAGATATATCTGTTTCCTTCTGGCTATTTGATACAATTCCCTGCTACCCCCACACTTCCAGCCCTTCCAGGCCTGTTTCTTTGCTCTAATGACCTTGTCTACCGCATCATTCCACCACCACGTCACCATAGGTCTGGAGGGAACTTTACACCAACCACAGATTTTGTCTGTGGCATTCAGCAAGCTGTCTCGCAGGAATTCCCAGTTGCCCTCTATGTTACAAGTCTGTAGTTCCTCCTCCCTCTCGTCAAATTTCTCAGTTAGGGTATCCCTAAATTCCAGACAATATAAAGGGCCATCATCTTGTAAGGTGAAGAATGATGTCTTAGAACCATAACTATTCCTTTCCGACTGGGAACGAAGGACTTCAGCCAGTTATAAAGATCATCTTTCACAACATTGCCGAGAGTTTTACTACGAGTCATTTGTGTGACACAGAATTGAAGGCTTTAGCAAAGCCAAGATAGATAACATCTATCCATGAGCCACCATCAGTAATTTGGGTGATGTCCTCAAGAAACTTGATGAGTTGGCTACAGCAGCTGGAGTTAGGGACAAATCCAAATTGTGAGGGTCAAGAAAGAGCTGTGAGAACTCCAAAAGTTCCAGAGTGTTTCTCTAACACACGATTCCATCAGTTTGGCGATGCAGCTAGTAAGGCTGATATAAGGAAAAATAAGACTAGGTCGAAAATGCTAAAATAATTTTATCATGAAGAACATTTTAGTACCAATTTCAGTCTTTGCGACTTTTTCAACTTAGAGTAAAGCACAAAAAGCAATTAAATTTTGGAAAACTATTAAATGAAATGTTTTTTAAAAACATTTCCATAGTTTTCAAATGCAAGGGACATTTTCCTATTTTTCTGTCTGTTCTATGTCTCTTTATTACTTACGTGAGTTCTTCGTAGCAGGTACCTGGTAGTAGTAATCTAATATTTGATATGTGTGTCTATGTTTTGTAAGTGCATGTGTGTGTATGGGGGAGAGCCTGCATTATCTGTGTTCTCTGTTCATACATGTTCGTTTATTTTGTTTTTATTTATTTGTTCATGTGTTTATACCTACTTTTTTTTCTTTTTTCTTGAGGGATACGCATGCGCAAATGTAGACACACACAATAGGAATACAAAATACAAAATGGCTGATCGTTAGCAAGGAGGGACACACATATAAGAAAGAAGAAAGCACAGGACCACTCATGAGGTCACAGAAGTGTGACGAAAGAACTCTGACCGAAATACAATTAATGTAATGTAATGTGATATAAAGCTGAAGCAAATTAACACCAAATATACAGTGCTTGTGTTTTTACTGGCTAAACTGGCAACATGACCAACCCCATAAATATATATATATTAATATAGTATATATATATATATTAATATAGTATATATATATATATATATATCGTCCGTAAAATCCGAAAGAAGCACACTTTAATATGTAGAGCAGTATTTCTAATATATATATATATATATATATATATATATATATATATATATATATATATATATATATATCTACATACATATCTATATACATTAGAGAGAGAGAGAGAGAGGGAAAAGTAAACGTAAAACTGTGATCGGAAGCGACGAACCATCCTTCGCTTCGCTTTTTCAAGGCTGCTGCACGTATCAGGTTGACGAAATACGTTGCGATGAATAATATGCGTTTGTGAGAATTTTAGACTCTTTTAATAACTGTCAATAAATGGAACCAGCATAAAGGTGTTGCAGGCGTAACCATACAGTCAGCGTAATGTTTGATAAATATATAATTTATCTAAAAATATTAAGCACTGATTGATAGTCATGTCTCGAATCCATTTTCGTGTGGCGTACAATAAACCAAAACCAAAACATCAAATTAACACTTTCCTATCAATATAATCAACCACTTCGATGTTATATCAATCGACAAACACACATCGGCTTTTATTCAGAAACCTTTCCAAATAAATTGTGAAATAACTTACATAGGCAAATAATTCCTACAGAACATGTATTCCACTCTCTGATATTGATTCATAAAAGTTGAAAAGGAGTGGTTATATGATCGGCTAGAAATAGCAGCCAAATTAGTGGCTTATGGCGATCTTGGTGTATAATGTTTTCTTTCAGTATCGCTACTAATAATATTGCTACAGCAATAAAATTTTTCTAAAGCTATAAATAATTTTCGGAAAACACATTTTCCAATATTTAGTGTATTTAAAAGTTAATTAGATGTGTAGAAATATTAACAAATAATTAATAAAAGGTAACATTCCAAACGCTTTTGAGAATTCTTTTGTGACGCACCTGTTAAGTCGGAAGAATTCGGATATCGATCGTATA
>NC_068993.1:1604162-1610201 GCF_001194135.2 Octopus bimaculoides
AAGAAGTTGTCCAGTTCTTCTTTATGCTTCTCCGTTATCTTGCGCCAGTACCCTGCCATTAATACGGTTTGTGTTTTCAGTCTGAAAGTATTTAAGGCTTGTTTGATGGGATTCGAAAGCATATAGACTAAAAGAATGATTCCAAATAATATAAGGATGAACATGGCAAATGGATTTGAAGAAATCCCAGCGTCTGTAGAGTCTTCTGAAGACATTTTGGGTGTGTTTTAAGAAGCAGAATAATCTTCAAAAGATATTTACAAAATTAGGGACAGCTTTTAACAGCGAACGAACGAACAACCGTTGAAAATTTTGAAAATGCAAGTTGAATAATGAAATGTAAACAAACAGTGAAATGTATGTTGCGTATGGCAGTATTGAAACGCGTCGTCTGCTCTATAAATTCTTCTTTTTTCCTTATGTGAACGACCGACGAAGGTTTGTTTACGAAAGAAATGCAGTCACTGTATTGACGACACTAGTTGTTCTTTCTTATCGTCACTGCCTTCACATGATTGGCGCAGCCAATGGTTGCTGACCTCTGTGGCGGCGAGCAGCTGTCATGATTCCCTGTACAGTCGTGACTTGAATTATTATAATCGCATTAAACAGAGACAATGCACGATAAATACAACACGCGGAGAAATCATCAAATAAAGCTCTTCAGATGGAATGCGACATTGATAAGAAAATACTGAGAAGGAATAAATTAAAATGATTCAAAGCCGAAGTTTCGAAATATACACCCCCACCCTGCCTTTGTTGTTTTTGTTGTTGTTGTTGTTATTATCATCATTATTATTATTATTATTATTATTATTATTATTATTATTATTATTATTATTATTATTATTATTATTATTATTATTATTATTATTATTATTATCTCTTCATCACAGGCTTTGTTGGAATTCCTGGAGTCTTACATGCGTAACGGACTTACTATTGTTGTCATTACTGGTATCGGTGTTTTATTATTATTATTATTATTATTATTATTATTATTATTATTATTATTATTGTTGTTGTTGTTGTTGTTGTTATCTTGAAAATTTCTTCGCCTACTCATGACAGTTCTGTAGAAAACATGTTGCTATCACATGTTGCCTCCGTGTACTGGCAAATGTTCAAATTTAAATATTTAGCATTTTCTTTCCTTTTCTTGTAATTTAATGCGATTTCGGTGAACGGAAACAGCAGTGATTTTTACATTTTATTATTATAATTTTTTTTACTTATTTCGAAACCGTAAGTGGTTACAATTATGAAGAACAAAAAAACTTTTTTTTCATTCAATTTTGTCTGGGTGAAAGAGAGAGAGAGAGAGAGAGAGAGAGAGAGAGAGAGAGAGAGAGAGAGAGAGAGAGAGAGAGAGAGAGAGGCATGAAGACCAGAGGCTTGGAGTGTTTTGGATTGCAAGAGTGTGCCGGAGAAATTTATGATGTTGTGAGAGAGAAGTGTGTTCGCATGGATGATAATGATGATGCTGTTGATGATGATGATGATGATGTTTGAATACTGAATTTTTCTGCTCCATAACACATAAATCAGAGAAGTGGGCTATCAACATCTCTATAGATTTCCTGAAGAATAAGTCCTAACCCTGAAATATTGGAAAATCAAAGAATGGAACTAAAAGTTGATGAACACCACCTATTAATCCCCTCCATTTTCTTATTGCTCTCTCTATATAAATATATACCCATGCATATATATGCATATATATATATATATATGTATTTATATTCACATATATATGTGTATATATAAATGTTCATAGTGAAGGCGCATGGCTCAGTGGTTAGAGCGTTGAGCTTACGACTGTGAGGTTGTGACTTCGAATCCCGGAGCGGGCTGCGTGTTGTTCTTGAGCAAGACACTTTATTCCACGTTGCTCCAGTTCACTCAGCTGTGGAAATGAGTTGTGACGTCACTGGTGCCAAGCTGTATCGGCCCCTTTGCCTTTGCCTTGGATAACACTGGTGGCGTCGAGAGGGGAGGCCGGTGACTCCTGGTCTTCCATAAACAACCTTGCCCGGACTTGTGCCTGGGAGGGTAACTTCCTAGGTGCAATCCCATGGTCAGTCATGTCCGAAGGGGGTTTCAGCATATATATATATATATATATATATATATATATATATATATATATACATACACACACATATATATATTATTTATATTATTATATGACTGAACGCTACGCATCCATTTCCAAGTAAGTTTATCTTAATAATTTTGATGCGACTCTCTGTACTGTTCTCTCTCCCCTTTCGTTTCCTCTCTCTTCCTTTTTCTAATTCTTTTTATCTCCCCTTCTCACCCTTTCGTTTTTTTCTCTCTCTCATCCTTTCTCTAATTCTTTTCCTCTCCCCGTCACTATTCTCTATCTGTCCATCTCTCTTTCTCACTCTTCCCCCCTTTACTCTCTCGTTGCTCACACGTGACCACCGGCCATCTTTCTTTTCCAAACTCTAGTTTCTTTCTTTCCTTTTAATCTGCCACACAGACCACACGCATACTTCTCTGTCTCCTCTCCTATCTTTTCTCCTGTCAAATCTTGTTCCTCCAGTATTCATAACTAGAGTCCGGAACTCTCGTAGGAAAGAAAAAATTCGCCACCGGGGGAGGTAAATGATATTTTGAAATGTTGTGTCTTTGGTTAAATTATAATCTCTGGTTTGAAACTCCCTTATTTGTCCGCTTTTCATTTTTTTTAAAAAATAAGATACGTTAAAAAAAATTAACTTTTATTTATAAATTTTATTTTATAGAATCTCAGATTTTTCCCCAAGTCACTGAGGTTTCAGCATGCAAGTCCTATAACTCGGTTAGAGATCCGATCACTGACTTACTGAGTTACGGAACTTACAGCGTGCCTCTTAAATTTCCTTCTACCTGATACAGCTCAACCCCCCCAGAAGTCACATGATGTCCCATAGATACTCGCTTCTTGAATTGTTGCATTTCAGAAAATATTTCAGAGTCGACTCAAGACAATCTGGTCTTGAAATAGTCTTTTATTATTCCAATGTAGGAACATAATCTGTGTGTGTGTGTGTGTGTGTGTGTGTGTGTGGTTTCCCCCCCCTTTTCCTTGGGTTTCCACATAGACCCATTCCTTCCAATTTTATTTAATTCTCCCTAAGGTTTTCTTTTGTCATTTATCTTTTACTTGCTTCAGTCATTTGGCTGCGCACATGCTGGGGCACGCCCCGAGGAAGTTTAGTCGAATCAATCGACCCCAGCCGTTTTTCCCCATTAAAGCTTGGTACTTAGTCTATCGTTCTTTGTTTTGCCAAAACCGGTAAGTTAAGTGGGCGTAAACACTCCAACACCGGTTATCAAGCGGTGGTGTGGGACAAACATGTACGCACACACACACACACACACACACACACACACACACACACACACACGAACGTACGTAGGTACGTATGTACGTACCTATGTACGTACATACGTATGCATGTACGTACGTACGTACGTATGTATGTTTGTATGTATGTTCTGCTGATGTGAATATCTCTTAGAAAATCAAAGAGAAAGAAGATAATTATGAACAACTGTTCCGAAACGTCCAGCCTCTATATCCGGATTACAAATTTACATTTATACCAATAATAATAATTGGAACACTTGGATTTGTAAGTAACTGCCTGACTGTCAGACTGGATAAGCTTGGATTTTCAGAAAAAGAAATCAACCAACTAACTTACATGTTACTTTTACAATCTGTAAATTATGCAAGACTTTTCTCAAGTTTAAAATGTGACATTGTTCTCGTTATATCTTGAAATTTGAAGAAATTTATCTCTTTTCAGATGTATGACGATGGAATGCCAAGGTGAAAAACAAAGCAATAAAAACGAAACAAAATAAACAGAAAACAAACAAACCGAGAAGCAACAAACAAAACACCCCTATAATTTATAGGGTCTCTGAGACAAGTGGGAGGAGAAGGGGAGAAAAGGATGATGGTATCCGCAAACAGACCTGGACCGAATACTTTCAACAAACTGCTAAAAGTATCCAGTATGCCATATAGTGGTATTGAACCAAGAGATGGGTTAACTCTCACCCAGGGAGGTCATGGTGGGATTTGAATTAAGAAGGCAAAAAGTCAGAACAAATAGCATAAGGTATCTAGTCTCATGTGATTTCAGTTCCATGAATCCCTACGTTGGAATGGTACTTAATTTTAAAATCGATCCCGATTGGACGAAAGGCAAGGTTAACTTCGATGCTATTTGAACTCGGAGCATTGAGAACCAGAACAAATAATGGTTTCAAGTTTTACCACATGGGCAGCAATTTTGGTGAAGGGGTCAAGTCGATTACATCAACCCCACTTATCGACCCCGAAAGAATGAAAGCAAAGTCGACCTCGGCGGAATTTGAACTCAGAACGGAGCAGCAGACGAAACACCGCTAAGCATTTCGTCCGGCCTGCTAACGATTCTGCCAGCTCACCACCTTAGAACCGAATCAAATAATGCGAAGCATTCTGTTCAATGTTATCAAGATTCTCGGACATAACTACTGTTTATTTCCTCATAGCTTTTTAAAAAAAATCTGTTTTTAACGTTGAGGCCGCGATCTGTTTTCGACAGTAATCTACGTGGATAACATTAAAAAAAAAAAAAAAAATGGAAGTGTTGCTGATCATTCTCTCGCCGTCCCGTCACTCATTTCTATAACTTAAAAAGAAAAGTTTTTTCCCGTTTTATTGTTTTCTTTTGAGATTTATATATGCTGAGGGCGATTTAGCTGTTACTTGTTACGTTTGGTTCAAACATCAACGATCGAGCGGGTATCTTGTGAGCAAGTGGACAAAGGGAGATAACTTAATGCTAACAACTTTTGCAGCCGTTTTCAAGTAGGAATTCCAGCAAAAATATTTCCACACCAGATGCCTTGTTGCAGGATTAAGTTTTATTAATACTTAATCGTATATACATATACATGACGTAGTCCTAGCTACATTTATCTCTAATACTCACTCTTTCTCTCTCTCTCACACATACACACAAAGAAATATAACGAAAAACAACTGCAGAAAAACCCCCAGAAAACAAAAGACCTCCAAGGAATCTCTTGTCTGTTTTGCTGCAGCAAACGACATACAACTGGTATACAACTCCGCTGATACGAACACGTTGCTTCAGATACTCTCTGAGTGGTTGGCGTTAGGAAGGGCATCCAGCTGTAGAAACTCTGCCAAATTAGACTGGGAGCCTGGTGTTGCCATCCGGTTTCACCAGTCCTCAGTCAAATCGTCCAACCCATGCTAGCATGGAAAGCGGACGTTAAACGATGATGATGATGATGATGATGATGATAGAATTAAAATTAAAACTCAAATTCAGCAATCAACTTTTTTTTACATACACATACATAGTTATAAATTCAATTTAAAATGTATATATATATTGGGTTGGTGCATAATTATTGCAGTTTTTGTTTCAACAAATTTTATTCAGCAAGAACAATAACAATGTCTTGCAAACAACTCGCACATGCAAGTGTTACCAGTCGAGAACTCCACATACCGGAAGCCAGCAAGTGTTTGGAGTCATCAGGAGAGAATGCATGCCGTTTCAGGGCCTACCTCTCGACGGCATCAATGCCCCCCACCACCTAACTGATATGAGACCCTGCTTGCTAGATCAGCTGGTTATTAAAACAAAGCTCAATATTTCTCTAGCCATCGGCCATTTCTTTTGTGCTTATATTTCATGTTATTGATATTTTGATGCTTATAAAATATACAACATTCTCTATGATGCTTAACCTTAACTCTTCATTTAATGTGGATCAATAGATGTTTTCTGCTGGGATTTCCTGCCTAATGTGGCAGAAAAACTGCCAAAGGAAAAACATTAATAAGTGATGAACAAAAAAAAAAGAAAAGATTCAATTAAAGTGGTTAAGAAGATGGGTTGTCATTATGAGGCCCTTGTGTGATTGATGGCGTTTGCTTTGTAAGCAAAGCTTGATAAGCATGGGTTATATATTTATGTGTATATATATATATAT
>NC_068993.1:1611403-1613061 GCF_001194135.2 Octopus bimaculoides
CGTCACCCCTCCCTCATAACCCCACCTTACCTACCCCATCCCTTACACCCACTCCTACATACCCCACCTCTACTCCCACCCTCAGCCTAACATACATACTTGTATATCTACCTATACACACACACACATGTATCCTTACCAAGGAACTGAAACCCTGACTCTATATTTCTGACACTGATTTCAACTCTGTGACTAGAAAGAATGTATAAAAATGTGATAAATCACACCAAAAGACACTTCAAGAATCCCTTGATGAAAACACCAGGAACCAACTCACTAATTCACTTAATTACTCCACTCATTAGTTAATTATTTAGTTTTCTGTTTTTTTTACATTAAATAGAAAGATTTTTTGTTTCGGAGAAAATAGAAAATTTTGTTTAGTGATCAAGTTATATATCGCCGAGCGAACAAGGATGCTCCAAGACTCCCTGAAACCCGAATCACTGAGCATTCACCAGGAAATTTACAAGCATGTACGGGATTCTCCATTCTCCGATTAGACCCGGAAGGGTCCTTACGATCCAAAAGCAGCCCAAAAGATAGATCCCACGTTCTCGCACTTTTGGCCCACAAAAACTTGTCTAAGGGAGGTAACCCCGTCCTCACTGACACTGAGTATTTATTCTTTGGTAACTAGTTGACCAAATGACCGTAACGGACTTCTGCCTCCTGGAGGTTACGTTTGTCTTCTGGTGGATGCAAAACCATTGGTCAGTCAATGACCGGACATAGGCTTAACTACTTACACACACACACATATACATATATTCATTTGTATGAAATTTTATATGTGTATGCATATGCATACACACACACACACACACACACACACACACACACACACACACACACACACACACACACACACACACACACACACATATATATATATACGTAATTGAAAGAAAGAAAATGGAGAAAAATGGGTGTATGAATGATTTATTTGTATGAAATAAAGATGTTGACAGTTTTTAAAAACATAACAACACAAATAAATTATAAGTTGTAATATGTATTACTACATTGTGTGTGTGTGGAATTGGTGAAGCCAATGTTATATCACAACACACTCGTCCATGATTTCACACTAGGGAATCAAACCCAGAACCATATGGTTATGAAGTGAAATTCTTCACCAGAGAGCAACGTTTTCTTCCTTCTTAACACCTTTGTTCGTACACAGACATGTTGGCAAGACACTGTATCTTCTTCTTCCATTCACTTCTTATAGACTTCTCATTCAACACTCTGTCTTTTACCATTCCTGCCAAGAGAGAACGACTTCCTTGTTTGTAATTACCATTTCCTCTTTACTGACACTGAAATACTATCGACTGCAAACATCAGTTGCTACGTTCGGCAATCGTACACAACAACCAAATGCATCTATCAACACAACTCAACCCCAAGTTGGAAGAAACAAGAAATAAATTAAGGAAAAAAAAAAAAAAAGAAGACATTTCGACATCTTTTCACTTTACAAAGCTTTAAAGATTGTCAGAAAAATACGTTGGACTGTGTTGTTAAACGACTGAAATGGGAGTCTATGATCTCTTGGTTCAAACCTTGTCAGAGGGATTCAATCTTAAGATTAGGTTCCTTTTTGCTTTCTGAAGGAGAAAACAAACACCAGCCATTCATTAAAAGAACTATAT
>NC_068993.1:1613191-1614205 GCF_001194135.2 Octopus bimaculoides
TACACGGTCATGCTCAAATGGTGCTTTTCACGTGCCACCGGCACGGGAGCCAGACAGCTGCTCTGGCAATGATCACGCTCGGATGGTGCTGCCAATCTAGTGTATCTCTTAAGCATGAAACTATAAGTAGCCCTTTTTCAAATTGTATGTATGTGTGTGTGTCTGTGTGGGTGTATTGACACACGAAAGTCTGTACCGGTTTCTTTACATCTCTTGAAAGAATATCAAGAAAGGAAAACGTAGCAAACAAATATGTAATAAAGAAGTTACAAGAATTTATCGACCCTTGAAGTGTGAGACATTAAACCGTCTCAGATACTTACCATTTTCCTACGCTAGGATTTCATTAATTTCATTTTCAGATCCCAAAGACTCTAAACATCAACAGATGGTAAACATGCCTTCTAACTCGTCCTTAAAATAACCTACTGTTCTGTAATGATAGCAAGCAAGCAAGCAATACAAGACGAAAGAGAGGTCTTACATTTGTATGTAATATTAATAAGTTTACGAAGGAAATTGTAGATGTCGAGTGCAGATATATTAAAATAAACAGTAACTATGGTTGTTGAACATGGTTTTGTGGTTGTGTGTATTCACGAAAATTAGGTCTTTTGGTTCGTGACAGAAAAATATTACATGGTAGGAGATAAAAATATGGAGAACTGTCTGTCAGAAATATGAATGCATGTCTGTGTGTACGCGTATGTGTGTTTATGCGTATGTGTGTATGTGTATGTGTATATACACTCATATTTACATACACACACATACACACATACACACACGTATGTCTGTGAGTGCATGAGTATATGCACACTTAAGCACATACATACACTCACAGATGAAAGATTGAGCTAACAAATAAGAAAAGAGTACTCTATACATTACTTGGTGTATCTACATATATAAATACACACACTCACCCACACACTCACACGCACACGTACACACACGCACACACACACACACACACACACACACACACACACACACACACACACACACACACAC
>NC_068993.1:1617854-1619132 GCF_001194135.2 Octopus bimaculoides
TTGATGTGAAGCAAGTATCGAAGACAATCACTGTTTAATATTTCAGGTAACAATTACTAAGAATAGAATTTAAAATAAAAGTTTTCATAAAACGTAAAGAAACAAAAACAACCCGCCAAAAAATGCAAAAAAGAAAGAAAAAGTCAGGAACAACAACAACAACAACAGCAACAAAAAGAAAACGGCAAAAAAGCCCCAAACCCAGTCCGAACAAGCAATTTCATTAGGACTGGGTTTTTGCCAAAGGAGCTTGTTATAAATAGCAGTCAATAAAAAGGTGGAATATCTGCAGTGGAATAAATGAAATATCACATGACAGTGCTAGAAGGCAGTGGTAGGAGGCGATGCAGTCGCTTTTGCGAGAGGAGGAGGAGGAGGAGGTATTACTGCTGGCAAACCTGCTGCTTCTAACTAAACTCAATTGACAATTGATTACAGCCAACGATAAAATCGATACAGTACTGTTTGGTGTGTGTGCGTGCGTGCGTGTATTGTGTGTGTTGTGTGTGTGTGTGTGTGTGTGTGTGTGTTGCGGCCGAGCAAGAGCAATGTATTCGTTGAACGTATTCAAGTATTCAAGATGAGGTAATTACATATTCAGTTAGTAGGTTAACGAAACAGAGAAATAAATAAATAAATAAATAGATAATGACGACGACGATGATGATGATGATGATGATGATGATGATGACGACGACGATGATGATGATGATGATAATAACTGATTGGCAATCTCACAGTATTGACTTGAGAAGGATTCAATTTATAATTAGTGGCAAAATAATAATGCACAAACTTTTGGTTTGGAAACTGGCGGGAAATTTGATATGTTTTGCAATTAGTTCAATGATGATGATGTTGATGATGATGATGATAATAATAATAATAATAATAGTAATCGTTTCTACTATAGGCACAAGGCCTGAAATTTGTGGGAGAAGAATAGTCGGTTACATCCAGTATTTTTCGACACCTAAAGGCAAAGTCGACCTCGGCGGAATTTGAACTCAGAACGTAAAGACGGACGAAATACCGCTAAGCATTTTGCCCAGCATGCTAACGGTTCTGCCAGCTCGCCGCCTTAATAATAATAATAATAAAAATAAAAATAATAATAATAATAATAATAATAATAATAATAATAATAATAATAATAATAATAATAATCCTTTCTATTATAGCCAGAAGGCCTGAAATTTGGGGGAGGGCTAAATCAATTACATTGACCCCAGTACTCAACTGGTACTTATTTTATCGACCCTGGGATGAAAGGTAAAG
>NC_068993.1:1619416-1620412 GCF_001194135.2 Octopus bimaculoides
AGAGAGAGAGAGAGAGAGAGAGAGAGAGAGAGAGAGAGAGAGAGAGAACTCATATTTATATCATTGCCAGACGAGAATCGTCTGCTGTGGATGGTCACGTGAGTTCGACCTGTTCAGTTTCCTCCATGGCAGATGTCCGCTAGCGGCTTAATAGCCGAATCTCACTGTCAATGATATATAGAACTTCAGTGTTTTTTCAGGTGATGATGTCACAAATGGCCAACAGGCCGGCGCCTATGACAGACGATTGTCGTCTGCCGGCAAACACATATACGCGTGCCTTTATGCACCGTGTGTCCATAGGAGACGACCTCTCAAGATAAATAGCTCAGGATACGGTTGTTCTAACAAAACATCCCCGTCATGTTGGCCATAAAGATTGCCTTTGGATAAGTACTAATTAACTAAAGAGTGACCAAATACGAATTAATTATTCAGTGACCAAATGTTAATTAATTGTAGTTTGACCAATAAACTAATTAAACCTACAGTCTAGGTAGACGTAAACACTGTGTTGACTGGTGCAGCTGTAAAGACTGAGTTGTTTAATGGGACGATGTGGTTAAACGTTAGAATTTTAGTCAAATGGTATTTGGGGAGTACGGTTTCAATTCTCAAAGAACCGTCTACTACACTTACTGCGCCAATATTGTAAATCTTCATGCAGCGAGCTGGTAGAATCGTTAGCACGCCGGGCGAAATGCTTAGCGGTATTTCGTCTGCCGTATTTCTCTGGAAATGGAGAAACCTTGAGTTCCAGCATTGAGTGAAAAAAGTTGTTCTCCGAGTTCGAACTCGACACCAGACGGCTCACAGCAGTCGCTTCGTTAATATGTCTCATGACCTGCGACATTTCAATTATCTTTGAGTGAAAGAAAAACAAGCAAAACACAAAACAAAATTGGTAACAAACAAAAAAGTAAATAAAGAAAAAACACAATGACAAATCGGCGCAGGAGTGGGTGAGTGGTTCCCGTTTCAGTCCCACCGCATGGC
>NC_068993.1:1625132-1626314 GCF_001194135.2 Octopus bimaculoides
GTATGTATGTTTCTATCTATCTATCTATCGATCTATCAATCTATGTATACGTACGTGCATGCATATATTTAATCACAAATACATATATACGTATGTGTATTTGTCTCGCTCTATATCTGTATATATATATATATATATATAGTAATACATTAATTATAACAGGAGCGATATATATACATGTGCTTGCGTGTGTGTGTGTGTGTGTGTGTGTGTGTGTAGTACCAGTTCACTCTAACAGCTGCTGTAAACATGAGAAACTTGTCTGTTTATTGATAGAACTTGTCTGTTGTGTGGGGTATTGATTGATTTCGGCTAAATTATAGAGTTAAGGGCGATAGTATTGGGTAAATTACTGAGTGGGCCTGAGTGTGTGCTTGTTGGTGTGTGTATATATATGTGTGTATATGTATATATATATATATTGGTGTATATACGTTAATTTTTGTGCCTGTGTATACGTATCTGTGTATGTTTGTATATTAACTTATGTATTTACATCGAAATACACTCACGCATATACATGGAAAGTAACTGGCACGATAAGCAGTCGGCCACACACACGCACACACCGATGCTTACACCCAACCAGTCACCACGCACAGATAATATACATACACAGAAAAGCCTAAAGGGTTGCCTCGACTGCGGTCTCTTTGGTAAGATCGAAGTGGAACTAGCGTTGGTTTTTTTCTGCGTCGGAACAACAACAAGCACATCACCACTGCCACCAGCATCATCATCACCATTACCACAATCACCGTCAACAACAACAACATCAACACATAGTTAT
Source organism: Octopus bimaculoides (assembly GCF_001194135.2). NCBI lineage: Eukaryota > Metazoa > Mollusca > Cephalopoda > Octopoda > Octopodidae > Octopus > Octopus bimaculoides. The sequence goes on from NC_068993.1 coordinate 1,625,923, forward strand.
AGGAAAGCTATGTAAACAATGACGACAGGAAGTTTGTAAGAAGCTGGAGAGGAAAATAACTGTCGAAGCACCCCCACTCTCTCTTTCGGTATTTATCTCTCTCTCTTCCTCTCTCTCTTTATATCTCTTTCTTTCCTCTTTCCCTGTTTCTCTGTGTGGGTTTGTCTGTCTGTTTCTGTCTCTCTGTCTCACCTCTTCTCTCTCTCTCTCTCTCTCTCTCTCTCTCTCTCTCTCTCTCTCTCTCTCACACATTACAGAAACTCTCTTTCCCAGGTCGCCGTCCGCTGCGCACGAGATTGTTGTATATATATGTGTGTAGGTGTGGCCGTGTGTATATGCGTGTAGGCTGTGTGTGTGTGTGTGTGTGTGTGTGTGTGTGTGTAAGTATTGTG
>NC_068993.1:1627254-1632124 GCF_001194135.2 Octopus bimaculoides
CTGTTATGCATTTTTGTTTTTGGCAAAATCGTAATTTCCGTTGAGGAAATCAGGAATCCAAAGGAATTTTTGGAGGTAACAAAAAGGGTGCAGTGCTTCTTCAACCAGTCCGCCAGGACTCTACCCATTTGGGTCAATATTTCCACTTTCATTTTATGGCAACAAACCGAAAATCTCTCTCTCTCTCTTGATATATTATATATATATATATATATATACTTATATGTATATGTCTGTATGTATATGTATGCGTGTGTGTGTGTGTGTGTGTGTGTCCATGTTTATGTATGTGTATATATGTATGTAAGCATGTATACATACATACACACACAAATGCGTGTGTATGTACATATATATGTTGTTAACTTACTGGTGTGTTTACAGTGTTTCATTGCTTCTATGGTGAACTTTAGAATCTATGTCTATAGATTTAACTACCATTGCCCTCCAACATATTACATTAGACATATTGTTTACATTCGTCCTAACACGGTGCAGGCTAATAAATCCATAGCTATGTTCTGTAACACGCTATAGGCCAATAGACCTATAGTTATGTTCTATAGTACACTATAGGCTAACAGAACGATAGTTATGTCGTTGTTAACACGCTGTCCCTGTTGTAGAACCTTCTGCATATTATTACACAGTGTACGGTGACATTGTTTATATTAAGTGTAAAACATCAATTTGTTAGAGTTTGACCCAAGTCACTTGGTCGTTTTCTCTCAGTGTCGATGTGACGGTGTTTACAGTAAACACTGGAACACGATTTCTTCCCTCCCTCCCTCCCTCCCTCTCTTCCCCTCTCTGTGTGTCACTCTGTCACGGGATTACTAAATGCTAAAGGTCTAAATCAGGGGTTCTCATCCATTTTTTTTTTAATCTATGGACCCCTTTGATTACTATTTTATTCCAATGGACCCTCAAAGCCATTCGATGTTTAAAAACTAGTTTTATAGAAACTTCTTTCAAAATTCCTATTTTGTTTTTCACACATTCACTTGTGTTGGTTCAACAATGTGAAGTGTCAAAGAAAGGAACCTTAGCTGTTTCTTTAAGACATACCAATACGTACATCAAAAGCAACAATTTTTCAGGGGCTCTTAAAATATTATTGTGGACCCCCAATTCACTATTTTGCTATGTGGACCCCACTAAAATCTTCGATGACCCCACCTCCCACAGGGGCCGTATGGACCTTTGTAGGGAACCATTGGGCTGAACCTTTAGCATTTAAACCGACCATATCCAGCCAGAGTAATCTACCTGTTTTATGTTCAAATAAACCAGATCCGGCCTCTCGTACCTATCGAGCAATGTCAACCACAACATCGAAATTTCAAAACAATATGAGAAAGCATTGATTAATTAAAAAACAATGAGAAGAAATAAGCATCACATTTGACAGAGTAATGTTAATGCCAATGGTAAAGGGTTTAGAGCGGAGTTTCTCATAAGAAGGATACCTGCGAACAGGGCCATTGAGGAGGGCGACGGGTTCAGTCGGTACATCGGTCCAGGCGTCGGAGATCCAGGGAGGTACCCGCGGTGTCTATGCGTTTGCTAGTTAGATCAGACGAAAAATATACCTCCTCCAACCCCCTCCTCTTTAATAAGAAGACGACATAGGGTTTGCTACATCTGTATAGTTCTTCTTTCTTCGCCATAGGGTTGGACAAATTTACAAAGATTTAAAACCCTCTGAATTTTATTAAACATTGTCACTTGTTAACCTTTTAAAAATCCTCATATCTTTACGGGAACCCCAGAGTTATTCCAGTTGTCTACTCTTCGGTTTTAGGAATTTTAGTCCTTTTATGATGCCTGTCCATTCAAACGCTAAAATTGCTTACAATATTCCTACACCACCTTCACCAAAGTGTCGAAATCCTCCTCCTCCTCCTCATCATCGTCATCATCATCATCATCATCGTCGTCGTCGTCATCATCATCATCATCATCATCATCAATGGTTGAATTGGGTGCCAGGTAAGAGCTAAAATCTGCTGTCATCCAAAGAAACTGCTGCTACTGTTGTTCGTCGATATTGACAAATGTTAATCCAAAAAACTTTATGACTTTAAATGACAGGAGTTAATGTGAAAGAAGGTGTGAAAAGTGATGCGTTTCGGATAACTTTCCTTCTTCAGAGAAATACACCTTCGCACACATAAGCACTCACACACACATACGAGCGCGCGCGTACACACACACTCAGACACACACACACACACACACACACACACACACGTCATTCGCCTTGGCTCCCCCGTTTTATCAGCACAGTATTTTTCTTTTGTCTCCGAAGAAGGTCAGGTTTGCTAAACCTGGGAAGTTTCTCTCCTCACAATAATTTATTCAGTTATTTATATCTACGAAGCATCGTTTACCATTCCAACTTCAAAGCATGTTTATAATGTAGTTTCAATTTACAAATGGATAATAAAGCACAGAACAGCAAACTCAATCATAAAGCATGTCTATGTACAAACTATTTGCCCTGTATCTACACTCCATGTATACAATATTTACACTGTGCATGCGCTGTATTTATATTGTATGTGTACCGTATGCATCTCGTATTTACACTCTATGTACGTTTATTTATGCTGTGTGTACATTATATTTACACTATAAGTACTCTGATTAAAGACAATACTGGTTCCATTTTATTCTTAATTCCTACCATTCAGTCTTTACTCTGTCTCCTGTACACTTCCTCAGTCTATATCCTCCACATGTCTACACACATCTATATACACTCAATTGTTCTATACCTTCCTCCTGTCTATAATTTGTAATCTATTATAAATCTCATATCTTAAGTTACACATTTATATAACTTCTCTTTATACATCCGCTCTAAGTTATTCATTCATATACACTCGCTTATCCTATTCTCTTGAGAGGGAGATTAACAGAATCGTTAAAGTATCGACTAAAATGCTTTGCAGTAATTTTGCCGACTCTTTATGTCCAGAGTTCGAATTATATCGAACAGCTTTGTCTCTCATCTACCCGGGGTCGATATAAGCAACTGATCTTCTTACCAAATATTCCTGGCCTCGTATATCTATGTTAAAAGCAATTATATACCCCACCAAGTTACTCCTTTATACATCCCTATATAACCAAAGCACACCGTGCAATAGAAACATGAAACCGATCCCTATTTGTGAAAATTACACATAAACCTTAAGGTTACAAGCATAAACCTAGTCCACGACTAGCCTTGCACTCTATTATTCAACCCTCAACAGTCAATTAGACTCCCATCCCAGAACTAGACCCTCACCCTACTACTTGGTCCCTTGCTGACAAGGCTCTGAACTAGTCCATTACGCAGTAACTAGGCTCCTAACCGACAACTAGACCCCCTACTTCAAAACTAGTGCCTTAGTCCATTAACAGACCCCTATCCCACAAGTAGTTCTCTATCCTTTACCTAGAATCATTCTCTAACTCATAAACCTCGACAATGCTCCTAACTCAGTTCCCTACAACATTGACATTCGACATTACAACTCAATCCCTATTCTCGTAGATCCCTCTCTAATTACTGATACCCGACAATTAATCTCTTACCCTGCAGCTAAAACCACTTTTGAGAAATCCGTATAAGTCCCTTTATATACTTCTAAACGGTCAGTTAAATTCAAAGATGATCACCAGAGACTAAGGTCTGGAGAGGCAGTGCTGGTTGGTCAGTATCAAAGTTTGGAATGGTCAGCATCAACAACTGATCAGTCAGCATGGAAGATCTGACCGGTCACTATGGAAGATCTGACTGGTCAACATGGAATGCTGGACAGGTTACCCTGAAAGCCCGACTACTTTGCCATGAGTGGCAGGACTGGTCAGTATAGAAGACCAAATTGGTCAACAGGAGTGGCTGTGTGGTCAGTAGCTTGATTACCAACCACATGGTTCCGGGTTCAGTTCCCCTGCGCGGCACCCTGGGCAAGTGTCTTCTACTATAGACTCAAGCCGACCAAAACCTTGTGAGTGGATTTGGTAGACGGAAACTGAAAGAAGACCGTCGTATATATACTACCCACATTTTATTATTTCTGTTGAATGTATCGGTAACTGTTGTTCGGAGTACACAGCAGCAACAGCAACAACAACGACAACAACAATAACAAAATTTTCCTGAAAACCAAAACCAAAACCAAAAGATAACCAAGAGAAGGGCAAGATGCTAGCCCCAGCTGGAATGGTTTTTCATGAAAGACTTTCTTAATCAGAAATAACTTAAGGTTAAACAACAACAACAACATCGTTTACAGCAACGATTTATATACAACACACTGCTATTGTATAACTCACACTACCATTATACACACCCTTACATTTTCTTATTATACACTTTGACACTTAATTATTATACACACCCATCACGGTATAAATATAAACACGTGTTACTCTGTTTAGTTACACAGTATATGTATGTATGTATGTATGTATGTATGTATGTATGTATGAAAGCATGTACGTATGTATGCATGTATGTATGTATGTAGGGGGTGTATATGTATGTACATATATAAATGCATATATACATACACACACATACACACATACATCATATTCGTACATCAGTAAACACATATACTGGAACAGACACCCCCTCCCCCATATATATTTATCAATAAAAATACAAGTAAACAACTTCATTAATATTGAAATAGATTCACCTTTTCCGTACATTTTCACAATGCAATTGTACAAAAACTGTTACAACTGTTTGTTTGTTTGTGTGTTTGTGTGTTTTGTGTGTGTGTGTGTGTGTGTGTGTGTGTGTGTGTGTGTGTGTGTGTGTGTGTGTGTGTGTGTGTGTTTGTGTTTGTGTGTGTGTGTTTGTGTG
>NC_068993.1:1633037-1635228 GCF_001194135.2 Octopus bimaculoides
TGTGTGTGTGTGTGTGTGTGTGTGTGTGTGTGTGTGTGTGTGTGTTCAAAGTTAACGAAGTGAATAACAGCACAGAAAAAAAAGAACGAAGCGTGATTATTGGGTTGTCTTTTGGTGAGAAATTAAGGGAAGTGGTTGGGTGTGTGTGCGAGTTTGTGTGCCGTTGACGTTTTGCGTGTAAGATCCTCTTCAGGAAGTTCGGCAGTTATACAGAAATAAGAGAATGGAGAAAGGAAGGAAAAGCATAACGGGGAAATTGTTGCAAGTGACACAAATAGAGTGACCGGAAGTGACAAAGAAGGAAAGAGGTTTCATGCTTGTATACATACATACATACATACATACATATATGTATATAAACGCGTCTGTGTATCCGTTATTAATAGTAAGAAGCGAAAGGAAAGTACCCAATATCGTTTATGGTTTGGTTAAAAGCTAATACAAGTAGCACATTCCATTTCTGTAGTCTACATTATGTGTTATAAACTCTTTAAGCAGATCAATAGAACTTGATCTGAATACTTTGCCCACTTGAAATATAATTGGACTCTCTAATATACTTGGAAGTTTTGCATGGAGTTATGTTTCCTCCCCACCTCTCTTGGTTAATTGAGAGAAAGCTTATTTAATGACTTAGCAATGCTCTCAGAATTATAATGATGTCCATGTTGTTGAAGTCAACTGAGAAGGAGTCTGTATAGTTTAGAGCTTTGTCTTCGTACTGTTGTTTGTGAAGGTTGTAATTGTATGTCGCCCTCTGCTCCCACTCGCTAGAACACCGATCCTCTGAAATATCCTCCCGGCTTAAGGTTTTCTTGTAGGTGTGAATATGCGCTGACATGAAACTCTTCTCCCTCGGTGGGCCTGTAAAGGTCCTGCGCAATGTCCCTTCTTCTAGGCAAAAAAAACAAAAAAACCCAGAAGACAAAGCCTCTCTTCAAAGTCTGTTCTGTAAAGCTGGCTCCACGTTGTTCATGGATTAGAGACGAGACTGCAAAATATACATTCGATGTGGTTTCTGTCTAAGCTTTTAAAAAAATTGTTATATTTTGTGATTTGTACGTCTACCTGGTTAAATGATGGGGAAATCTGTGAATGTAGAAGAAAGCTTGCATGGGGATTAACTTACTGAATGGTCCCAGTTTGCTAATCACTTGGTTTGGGATCTCAACTTTTGGGCGATCGCAAAGGCATCGTCATGATAAGCAGCGTATTTTGAGGTTTCTTTTTATACCTTTCGGAATCCATCGCTCTCCAGGCCTGTCCACAGTTGATTTCTTTCAGAAATAGAGACAAATAGACAAATAGACAAACTGACAAAAGAAAGGAAGTGAGGAATGAAACCAGAACAGGACGGTTGTTTCTTTTTTATCGACCTCGAAATGCTGGAAGTCAAAGTAGACCTCGACCTGATTTGAACTTGGGGCATATACACCCGGTACAATTACCACAAAGCAAATCGATCCGACTTCCTAATGACTCGGCCAATTCGGTAATGAACTTTACAGGAATCTGTTATAAATCTTGGAAATATCGCATCACCTTAAGTCTATCCTGTAACTACCCTAAACTTATGAACTGCGAGTAAATCTACAAATTATGGATTAGAAGGGATCACGATAATCCCACCAACACGATAGCTGTCTTCCCTCCGGTTCAACTTTCTTCCATCCATTGATTCAGTAAGCAACTGTGTAGAATTAATAATTTATTACTTATAGTTTTTCCTGTATTATTAACAGTGTTTTCGTGCCAAAATTTGCGTAAAACTTTGTTGTCGTATTTAGGACGAGGCTATCCCCTTTCAAACTTGATCTTCCGAGAGTGATTTCCATTGCCTTAAATATAGACTACTCTCATTGTTATGTCTGTGATATTGCGAGATCAATGCGGGGTTTGTGCTGTTGTCTGATAACATGCCATGGCTTTTTTTTGTGAGCTTCATTCAAACATGGCTGCCTGAAAACTTGTCAGGGTTTTCACAAAAGGAGTCTATTGGCATTTGCCAGTAATGGTTCCAGTCGACCTAATTAAGTCTGTCTGTTCGTCTGTTTCTCTATATGTATGTACGTGTATGCTTGCATATATATTATGTATGTGAGTGTATGCACATACATACATACATATATGTGTGTATCTGATATAAATATAGGTACATGTATATGCATATAAACATATATATATATATATA
>NC_068993.1:1635466-1637266 GCF_001194135.2 Octopus bimaculoides
ATATATATATGCATATATATGTATGTATATATATATATGCATATAGAAATATCTATCTATATGTCGTACACAGACGCACACACAGACACACATACACACATATATATATATTTATATACGTTTACTATGTGCGAAGGTTTGGGTGTGTGTGTGTGCAATCGTGTGAAACCAAACTCTTTTTACGTTGGCCAAATGACAAAAGATTATTTGTGCTGAGGGAAGAAATTATCATTAATATATTATGACTATAATCAAGTTAGAATTTATTATGATTATTACTATGATTACTATTATTGTTGTTGTTGAATAAGTGCATGCCATCAAAGTGACGCTGGGGTACAAATGTATGAAACCCGATATACCCATCATGACCACCCGCCTGATAAGGGTACACCAGGCACGTGCATCACAACCATATGTGCGGGACATGGTGATCTCATATCAAGATAAACAGCACATCACCTTGCAGGTGGGGCCCAGTTAGAATTTTCTTCAGCTCGAGTAGCCCATCCACTCAAAAGGTCCCTGAATAAAAGTTGCTTAAGGATGATGAACGACACATGCTTCGATGCGAATTTTGGAGTTGAGTTCAGCTTTTAGCATGAGCCTTACTCTCCTATAATACTCCTGCCTTATTTTTTCCTTCATAGTATCTATCATGTTGCATACCCTCTCCTTCGTTTATCCCCAGGTACTTATAACTTTCTTGTGGGTCAAGCTCCTTGGCGGTAGTGTCGGTATCTAATTGAATGGAAGCTGTTTTCCTGAGCTTTCCTCTCACAAAAATTGCTTTAGCACACTTACCAAGACCAAAATCCATCCGGGTGTCATTGCTGTACTCTTTAACAGTTGTTAACAGCCCTACTAGCTCTTCGTCATTTCTAGCAAACAGTTTCAGATCGTCCATAAGAGAGAGAAGTGCTTCCTCCCAGTGACTTTCTGAAAAGGTAGGCAAATGTGACAAAACCAGTTAAAGTAATGGGACTTACTCTAAATATACACCTATAGATTGGAGGGTAACATTTGGGAGAGGGTTCGTGCCTTTGGTGGTCAGTGTTATCCTGGGTCTGTGGCGTTCCTTGATTGGTCCTAGTTGGAGTTCCTCCTATACCAAGAGGACTGCATCTTTCATGTTATCACATAGTTTCTAGACTATGTATACTTTCATCGCTTTTCTCCACCATCCCTATTTCCTTCTTGTCATCTTTTTATGCAAATCCTCTCGCAAATTGTAGACTGCCCTTCTAATGGGCTCCTCATCTATGCCCCTGTAGCTAATAAAAGAAATCATCATCCTCTATCCTCCCCATCTTTATTGCCTGGGCGTGGTATTCGCTGTTCAATCGGAGAAGGCTCTGACCTGGTTCTTCTCTCACTTCTCACATGAACGTGGATGGTGTGTGATGTGTGATGTGTTTGATGTGAGTGTGTTTGTGGCTGTGGGTGCAGATGTGTGTGTGTGTGTGGTGTTCGTACGTGCATATATACGCTGTATGGTGTATGTGTGTAGATATGTATGTAGATCCTCTAGAGATAAATAAATGATGAAAAAGGAAACACCTGGTTTACGAGACAAAACTACACTGGCTTTCTACTACGTTATATACCACAACACTTCACGCCACCTCAATATATATAGCACTCCAGTATAGGAAATCATTATATATACATTTACTACAACATACACACTGCCCACCACACTATCACAGTGTACGCACACACGCACACGCGCGCGCACACACACACACACACACACACACACACACACACACACACACACACACACACACACACACACAC
>NC_068993.1:1637594-1640644 GCF_001194135.2 Octopus bimaculoides
CACACACACACACACACACATACAAGGACACAAACGCATGCCCACATAAATATACACACCTTAGAAGGACAGAATAGAGTAAGCGGAGCAAGAACACACACAAAAACAAAAAGTGTTGGTGAAGAGGTCACAGATGTGTGACGAAAGATTTCTGGACAATGGTCATCTGTTAGAATAATAATATAAGAAGAGTATTAAACGAGTGAAGAAAAAATAATATATAGTGCGTGGGTTTATTTGACAAAACAAAAACAAAATGACCATCCCGAAATACAACAATATATATATGTATATGTGTGTGTGTGTGTATTTATGTATGTGTATACATACACCTACACACGCACACACATACATCAATCTGTATATATATATATATATATATATATATATATATATATATATATATGTGTGTGTGCGCTATTGCTGCATCCCCGTTCCCCCCACCATTCCATTCAGCTGATACAAATATTTCCCCTTCTAAATTAGTTCCATTGCCAAACAGACAGGGAAACCCCAATACCATGTTTGATCATCTGCCAGCATTGATTACACTCATTCCCCTCCTCTTCCTCCCCTCCCCTCTCCCCTCTCCTCTTCCTCCTCCTCCTCCTCCTCATCATCATCACCACACTACCACGACGACGACCACGAAGACGACCACCACCCCACGCTTTTAAATAAGCTGTTTATTCATCGAATAATTGTGTAAGTGGCTGAATACACCCCATACAAGAATACCTATCTTTAATATATAATAATAATAATAATATTAATAGCAACAGCAATATTTTTAGTGAGAATAATAATTGCTTCCAATTTTGGTTGAAGGGCAGCAATTTTATGAGGGTGGGTGGGAGCTAGTCGATTGCATCGACCTCGGTGCTCGACGGGTGCTTTATTTCATCGACTCCAACAGTATGAACGGCAAAGTCGATCTTGGAGGTATTTGAATTCAGAACGTAAAATACCGCGAGAAATGTCCCCTATCTATTTCTTTCTTTGGCTGTGTGAATAGATCTTTCCCGACTTTTCTCTAAACACGCAGCAGAACGATTCGTTAAGGCCATAGGACTCACCTGAACTACTGAATAAGTTCATCATAATTTAAACACCAACAAGAAAAAAACAAAACCAACAACTCCCCCCACCTCACAAAAAATAAATGACAGGTCAACAGAGAAGCCTCCACGCGCTGTGTCCGACCAGTTGGGAGGAGTTATGACAAATCAAACTTTGTATGAAAAAAAAGGTAAGACCTATTGGCGATGCAGTCTTGGATACATGTCTGAAAAAGAAAGAAGCTGCTACACTCACATGAGAGCGCCTTCGATCATTGAAGATCTAGTCAAGGTTGACCTGGGGTTAAACAACAACAACAATAAAGAGCAACAAGAACAGCAGTAACAACAACAAAATCAACAAAAATGTGAAGATACTTTTGGTGAATTGAGTGTGAAATTGCTAGTTTTTCGCTCAACGTCGACATCTGATAGCAGCGAATATTTAAATGGGCCACTGTCGAGAAGTGATATCGCAAGAGGAAATCCTAGATAAGAATTTAGATATTTCTTTAAACAAACAGTATCAGCATCTTTTAATGAATATGAATCCCCTTTTGAGGGTCCTCCGGCAAGTAACCATCGAACTATTTATAGCTTTTACTAAACACTCCAATACTAATATAATGAAACATGAGACGCCATTGAAAATTACATCCGCGAAGAGACTGAATAAACTTGGCAATGGGTATGTGTATGTGTATAAGGGTGTATGTGTGTGTGTGAGTATGTGTATTGTGTGTATCAATGAAAGTGTTTGAGAGTGCATGAGTGTGTGCGTGTATCTGTGTAAGTGTTTGTGTGTGTACGAGTGTGCATGTGTATATGTAGGTGTGTGTGTGTTTGTGTGCTTATGAATGTGCATATATGTATGTATATACGCATCTATCTATCTATCTATAATATGTGGAGTTCCATATATATATATATATATACACACACGCATTCACACGTGCACCTACAAACGCACACTGGCACCACAAAGAACATCATCTTGTGTCGCCTTCGAGCAATCTTAGTTGTGATCGATCAGACATATCTTCGATTATAGATATTCCAGCCATGACCATCCCTTTTAGAGACATATATGACTAGATTATCTGTTCTTTTCTCATTTAAGGCACTAGTGTATGATTTGAGGGAGTATTGGTTACTATTTATAGCAGGTCGAGCAACTACATAGAGGTTCCGTTGTTAGTAGATGAATAGTATTTGTTGAATTACCAGGCGATAATCCATAGTGGATTCTCTGCGGGTGTAATCCTACCCGAAATAAAATGTATCTGGCTTCTGCTAAATGCTGTTGAATCTAGATCTAAATACCGACATTACGAATCTCTTCGGAGGTCATAGATCAGACTGTTACATTAATATTTGCTCTCAAGAACCAAATATCCGTTTTACATATTCCTCACGAGATTATTCCAACGTGTTTAAGGAAACAAACGAATGAGATTTTTATGTCTTCATATGATTGAGTTTGTCCTCATAATCTCTCTGTGAACAAGAATTCCTTGCGGATGTAAATAAAATAATTAAAAACGTAAACAACAGCAACAAGTAGGATTTGAGATTTGCTCACACTCCGGGACTGGCCACAGGGACATGTTGAACACATTTTAAAAACAAACATTCTGACATTAAAAAAAATTCACTTTCATTAGTAGATCCAAAACAAAGAATTCTTTGGTCCTTTTCTTGGTAATGTCTCCCTTTTTCGATTAAGGGTGAACGCTAATGTGTTTATTTAGTAGCAGTTCTTAGAATATTCCTTCGTGATTTCGGGTGTCCAATCTCAAAGAATGGAATGTACACTTTTACTGTTTCCATGACAACATGTTTATTTGAAATTGTTGGAATTTGGTGATATTAAATATCAATGAGACGAAAGACAGACGTTTGTGTTCCACCAGCGATTTCTCTCATCAGCACGGCACACCCTACCCTCTCTACTCCGACTCTCTCTCTCTCTCTCTCTCTCTCTCTCTCTCC
>NC_068993.1:1640902-1642365 GCF_001194135.2 Octopus bimaculoides
ACACACACACACACACACACACACACACACACACACACACACACACACATTTGCACATATACATAGAAACATATATACATATATACACTCGTGAACCTCAAGAGACAATTCGTATGCAAGTGTGTATATATTTTAAAAATTAGGACACTGGAAATCTAGTCAACCACGAGTGTATGTGCGGTGTGGCTGATGTATATACATAGACGTATACACATACATACATGCATACATACATACATACATACATACATACATACATACACATACATACATACATTCACGTACATGTATATTTGTAAGTATATATATATATATATATATATATATATATATATATATATATATATATATATGTATATAAGTGTGTGTGTATATATATATATATATATATCAAGATGAATGTATGTGTATTTATGGGCGCGTAAGTCAGTTTATGGATATATGAATTTGACGAAAGTATACGTATTTATATATGTATGAATGTGTATAATTATGGTTGAATTTGTAGACGTATATTATAGTTATGACTATAGGTACATACACACCCACACACACGCATAAGTATATGCAGGTATATATCATGTATGTTTGGTTCTAGTGGCTGTGTCATCTAGACCATCTCTAAGATATATTCATATACGTAATATTTTTCACAAAAAAATTTTTTGACAGAAAGCCAAACAAAAAAAGCTTATTGTTTACGTTGGGGTAGTATTTCCAAAAATTCCCTTTAAACTAGGTTTTTATTTTTATCTTTCCTGAATTCGTTTTCGTTTGATGTTAAAAAAAAAAAGCATTGAATTTCCAAAGACTTTTTTTTGTCCTGACCACTTTGTCGTTGTTGGCATCATATCCCCGCCCCACCTCGAGCTGTATGTATGCATGTGTCTGTGTGTGCTTGTCTGTGAGTGTGTATGTGCGTCTGTCTAACTATCTATTTATCGAACAATCTGATGTATATACATATGTATGTATGTATGTCATTATTCAGTTTATTTCAATATTTCTTGCCAAAAGAGAAAGAACCGGTTTCTAACCTAGATCCAAGGCTCCTTCATTGGAATTTCAACATCAACAACAGGATATTATATATATATATATATATATATATATATATATATATATATATATATATATATATAGAGAGAGAGAGAGAGAGAGAGATCTTCTCCTTCTATCTCATATACGCTAGTTATATACAATACAATCTATTTATCATTCACTCTACCCTGAATTGTGGTACAATATGGACAGATTTTTGAATACCAAGGAATATTTATGCGGATATAACAATTTAAAGGATAAGCCTATTATAATGGATAATACTAAATGGACTTTTCCTTTTTCTCTCTCTTTTTCTTTTTTCTTTGTGATGTAATCTTGGGACTGAAAATGTTTGCGGCTGAAGATAGCTTTAAACCATCCTTTCTATCAATTATATACTCATATAATGATGCAGCGAC
>NC_068993.1:1642955-1643353 GCF_001194135.2 Octopus bimaculoides
ATCTTGTATGTATGTATGTGTGTGTGTATGTATGTATGTATGTATGTGTGTGTATGTATGTATGTATGTATGTATGTATGTATGTATGTATGTATGTATGGTATGTGTGTGTGTGTGTTGGATTATATCCGTGACAAAAATAATTGAGTATTATTTTGACTGATACCAAATATAATATTATCAGAAACACATGTTTCGAGCGAGAGAGTTTTAATGCCGGATGTTTCTATTTTGTATATGTAAAGTCTAGCTTCTATTTCATTGTGCTAAATAGATTTGAACACACACACACACACACGCACACACACACACACACGCACACAAACACACACATCCATATCTATATTTATACCTATATCAATCTATCTGTTTCATATATATATATATATATGTACGTA
>NC_068993.1:1643771-1645732 GCF_001194135.2 Octopus bimaculoides
GGTGTTGGTGGTGGTGGTAGTTGTGGTGACGGGTAAAGATGGTTGTCATTGTGGCAGTAGAAGGTGGCGGTGTCGTCGGTAATAGAAGTATTCTACGTGAAAGTGGTGGTGGTGGTGGTGATAGTGCACGTGATGGAGCTGGGGGTGCCGGTGAGGGTGCTAGCAGCAGCAGTATTAGTAGTAGTAGTAGTAGTAGTAGTAGTAGTAGTAGTAGTAGTAGAAAGGACTGTTAAATGATTTAAATAATAAACTACGATAGGTGAACCGTGATAGGTGAACCGCGATAGGTGAACCGCGATAGGTGAACCGCGATAAGTGAACCGTGATAGATGAGCCGTGATAGGTGAACCGCGATAGGTGAACCGCGATAAGTGAACTGCGATATGGCGACGGATTACTGTATTGCAGCATACAGATAATTTTTGTATAACAGACATTGTCGTACGTTATGAGTTATCTTTTAATTGTTGCAGCCACTGGACAGTGGCCATGCTGGAGCACACTGCCAAGAAGTGTTTAGCCGTACAAACTGACCCCAGTACACCATCTTAAGTTCGGTAATTATTCTGTTGCTCTCTTTTGTCAAACAGCTAAGTTACGGTGACGTAAACAAACCAATACCAGTCATCACACAGCGGGAGGGGATAATCACACACACACACACACACTCACACACACGCGCACACACACACAATCACAAATACGTCCTGCTTCCTTCAGTTTCGGTCAATCGAATCCACTCGCAAGACTTTGGTCTGTCCGAGGCTACAGCAGGAGACACTTGCTCATGGTGCCACGCAGTGGGACTGAACTCAGTACCATGTGGTTGGGAAGCAATATAAATATACACCTATGTATTACAATTATTGTACGTTTCTACATTGTACGACTATTCTTAGTTTTATAAATATTTTATTAATGCATTTTTCTTCTTGTTGTTCCACGTGAGGTCAAGTCAAGTCTAATAGATCTTTAACTAAAGACACTCCTCTCATGACTATCCCGCATTTTGCTTAGTTTTGTTCAGTGAGCTATGAGGGATAGTTGCTGTTATTTCTTGCAGGTCGTGTGACCGTGTAAATGACCCTCTTGTCAGTTCGTAATAATTCATGAAGAGGGTGTCGAGCGTTTCTTTCTATGGTCACTTTAAATGTCTGATTTGTTGTTTTGTTTTTATTAGATGAGAAAACGGTTTATCTCGCTTTTGTCTTCTCTGGTCTCCGTCAATTAGCACCACTTAATTATATACGCTTTGTTACTAACTTACCAACAGGCCATCAAGTAAAACTATTTATTCGAGTACCATGAGAAAAATGCTGACCCTTTGAGTCACTGAGGCTTGATACAATGTCTTTAACATATTTTTCAAACTTTACCCAGATGTAGAGTAGATATTAAAAAAGAAAAAGAATCTTACCAAAACGTTAAGTATCTACTTTAAGTGCATCGTTAATACGCTTTACAGTTCTGCCAACAACAGTGCTTCATGTAAGATAGTACATAGTTGTTTAGTGTATGTAGCTGGGCAGAAATAGTCACTAAGCAAGCAGCAAAACCATGAAACAAATAGATTCTCCAACAATCTGTTCGTGTAGTAAAAAGAGAAAGAGGCAAACAGACAAACAACCTCTGTTTATTCCACGTTGTAAACGTTAATCGGGCGCCAGAAAAATTGTGGTGGTTTCTATTGCTGGTCAATGGCTTCTGTTGTGTAAGCATGTTCCAAGGTAGGTAAATATATATGCATATATCTTAATATATATATATATACACACACACATGGAACAGCCACTTTGATATGGTGATTGACTGCACTTGTTAGTATGACTACTACCTTGATTTCTTCTTGAGATTTTACAAGTAGCTATTTTGCTTATATATATATATACACACACACACACAAACAAATGCACACACACACACACACACGCACACA
This sequence comes from Octopus bimaculoides, assembly GCF_001194135.2. Classification (NCBI taxonomy): domain Eukaryota; kingdom Metazoa; phylum Mollusca; class Cephalopoda; order Octopoda; family Octopodidae; genus Octopus; species Octopus bimaculoides. The sequence goes on from NC_068993.1 coordinate 1,645,708, forward strand.
CACACACACACACACACACACACAC
>NC_068993.1:1646305-1649650 GCF_001194135.2 Octopus bimaculoides
ATATATATATATATATATATACATACATGCACATGTACATGTGTGTGTGTCTGTGTGTGTCTTTGTGCCCCTTCACCGACTAACAACCGGTGTTGGTGTGTTTAAGTTCCTTTAACTTGGCAGTTCGACAAAAAAGACCAATGGAATAAGTACCTGGTATTAAAAAAAACCAGAAAAGAAAATAAATCCTGGAACAAGTAAAAAAAAATAATATAAATAAAATATTGTGAGAAGTAAAAACACCTCAAACAATGAAATATAAAATATAAAATGTTTGTTGTTGTTGTTGATGTGGTTCAAAATAAAGAGAGATTTATAGAAGTTCAGTGGATAAAATATCGATTCCGAAAAGCTCTGAATTTATTATTTGTCACTGTGATTACGTCACAAAATTTTGAGTAAAGCTTTGCAGGTTGGTAAGAAACTCGGTGATAAAGTGAGGAACTAAATGGAATGTGATGTAGAGTTTCAGGCTAGGATTTGAAACTTCTTTGTTCTGCTTTCCTCTGAACCATGAAAATTATGTCATGCGGCGACCTGAAACGTTTGTTGGCTTTATAAATAAATGTAAATTTTCTGGAGGGTAACGTAAACGACATTCAGGTTAAGGAAAGGAAAACTTTGGAGGACATCTTTCAAAATATGTTCAAATCCTTCGTTTTATATATTTACTTACAATGCTAATCTCATCTCTTTCTTTATAGTTTAATTCTCAACATGGTAGGCAATAGAGCAGATTAGTAATTATAAATACCAACTCCGAATAACAGTCTCAACTATTAGCTTCTGTGATGCCATATTGATGTTTTAAGAATGACTTTCAGAATTGAATTTTATCGTAGAATATTATCTTCGTGATTAAGATATTTCACATTAGTTCTGTTTGATCGAAGCATCATTTTGTAAAGGACACAAATCGATGTATGTATGTGTGTGTGTGTGTGTGTGTGTGTGTGTGTGTGTGTGTATGTATGTATGTATGTATGTATGTATGCTAGATGTGTCGAAACACTTGTGATTAATAAATTCTCGTATATTCCATCTTCCATGTTTCATTTGCCATATATGTATATATATATGTATAACTTACCAGCGTTCCCTTCATCATATATGCAGTAATCACATTCGGTTAAAATGGCTTATTGATGTGTTTTGTTTATCTGTTTTTTCCCTGATGAGAAGATCACATTGTTTTACATCATTTTATTCGAAACATATGTCGGAAGTATAAAGATTTGAATAACATCTGCGTTTAACTCCATCTATCTATCTATCTATCTATCTATCTATCTATCTATCTATCTATCTATCTGTGTGTGCACGCGCGCGTGCTTGTTTGTGTGTGTATGTATGTATGTATATATATATATAGTTCAAAAAAGGAAAAGGACAAAAAAACAACAACAAAAAACAACAACGTGAGGACGTGATACAGATTGTGTTACTACACGCTCAGGAAGAAGTCAAAACACGTATAGTAATAAATAAACGAACGCAAAGCAGACACAGACGGTCAAGTTGAAAAGCATACTATATATATATATATATATATATATATATATATATATATGTGTGTGTGTGTGTGTGTGTGTGTGTGTGTGTGTGTGTGTGCGTGCGTGCGTGCGTGTGTGTTCTATCAATATATCTGTGTAACATGTTGTGTCGATGTCGTGAACCACACATGTGACGCCCTCTATCGTCACATGTGTCACATGAATAGTTTCAGGGACAGCCTTCTTATAACGACCCCCGCCTATTACATCAGCACATTTCAGATATTTCTGTTTATTTTATTGATTCTGTCGGGATTTGAACCTAACTCTTAAGTTACCACTCCCTTACATTTGCTTTGTGTCCCAAAACAAAGAATCCTTAATGTAAATTTTGTTGCCATTATTGTTTGTTGCTTTTGTTTTCTTTTCGCGTCAGCCCTGATCTAGCAGACTTTTGGTCAGAGGCGGTCCAAGCATATCCATCCCATGTGTTTTTTTTGTTGTTGTCCACACTCTACTTTGGATTATATTATCAAACGCACCCTTTCGTTTTGAAATTTGCGGGAGATTTTGGCTGCTTTTTCTAGCAGGTCAATTTTGGGGTTAGTAGCCCGCGCTCTTAACCACTACGCCACATGCTCGTGGATACGTTGTTGTTGTCGTCGTTGTTGTAGGCGGCCAATGGACAGAGTCGTCAGAGCGTCAGATAAATTGTTTTCTGTTAATCGTTCCGACTATCTTCAACCTGAGTTCTAATACCACCGAGGTCAGCTTGACCTTTCCTCTTTTTGGGGTTCGGAGGGGTGGTGGTGGTCGATAGATAAGGTACCAGTCGTATACTGAGGTCTTTCTTGTCTTTCTTTTTGTCTGTCCCTTTCCTGGGTTCAAACTTGGAGAAGGATTAACTCTGTCAGGGCTAATAGTGCCCAAGACAAGCCGCGTATGCTAAGATGATGTTCCTACGACTCCTTTCGGCCCCATGGCACAGCATTTTGTATTTTTTGTTGTTGTTTAACCTTGGGTCAGCAGTGATCAAACAGGCCAATGATCAAAAGTATTCCCGTTGTGACCATCCCGTCTTTGAACATTATTATTGAAGACGATAGCTGCTATTTCCAACAGGTCAAGAGATGCTCCTTCATTCACTCAAAGTGGGTATGTTGAATACTGTTGATTAACCCCTGATGAGCTCCAACTGAATTAAATCACCATTCAAAGACACTCCAGCCGTAACCATCCTTCATGTATTTAGGGTTCCGTTATCTAACGTGTTCTATAAAATGACGGTCGGTTGGAAATCGAGGGCGGTTTAGCTGCTATTTCTAACGGTTGGAAAGATCGAAAGCATGTAGACGGTCCCTCGTTCATTTATTGGGTATGTTGGATGTTACGGGTGGGGTAAGGGGTAGAGTGAAAGTGAAGAACAGAAAGTAAAAAAGGGTGTTTGTGACACAAAGGACAATTCAGTTGAAGATTTTGTTTTTAATGTTTGGTTTAGAATTAATGTTGGTTGAACCATGATATTTAAGGGTAGATGGAGTGGGGGTGGGGGTGGGGTGGAAATAATGGCAGACCCACAGTGTAATTCTTACCCACACAACCAGCGCCATCCGCGCCGTCAGCAGCAACAGCAGCACCACTGTCAGCTGGAAGAACTGATGAGAAACTTGCACAATACATCAACACTTTGCTGCTACTTGATGTGGTACATCTGTCTGCCTGTCTGTCTGCTCATTTACACGACGAGATAATAACGTATGACATATTAAGGAGTGAGAGAGAGAGAGAGAGAGAGAAAGAGAGAGAGAGAGAGAGAGAGAGAGAGAGAGAGAGAGAGAGAGAGAGAGAGAGA
>NC_068993.1:1650327-1651006 GCF_001194135.2 Octopus bimaculoides
ATATATATATATATATATATATATACGTATATGAACGTATACATATGTGCAACATACGCACACATACTCACATATATACATATACGCGCAAACACACACACATATATCCTGATATATGCACACAGACAATATCTAAGAGCGACATAAGTCGTTGCTCTTAAATGTATTTTCTGCCGTTGATCACAAACGATTTAGTCACGCACTGAATTAGTTATGACATTCATTGAAATCACGTTTGTCTGTTTGTCTGTCTGTCTCTGTCTCTCTTCCACACTCTCTCTCCCTCTCCCTCTCCCCACTCAGTCCATCCATCAACCGTCTGTTGTGCATGTGGGTATATATACATATGTATGTATGTACGTATGTAATATATATTCGTTGTTATTGTGCAAAAGTGTTGTAAGTCCAAAACGTTGCTTTTTCAGAAAACGAAATAGTTTCACCATTCCATAGCAAAACCGTTGTACTACACTTTGACAATTTTTGATATCTTGGCATCTGAAGCAGCTGGAGATACGATAGTTTGACCAAAAGAACTGGTTATTGCAAGCAAAAGTAGATATTGAAAAAAAAAAACGCATTTGGCCAAATTCGGACATACGACAGTTTAACATAATAGCAACGATATGTATCCATCTGTTGGCCAGTACACACACACACACACACACACACACACACA
>NC_068993.1:1651468-1656703 GCF_001194135.2 Octopus bimaculoides
ACACACACACACACACACACACACACACACACACACATACACGCACACGCACACGCACATTGACACACACACACGCACGCACACACCCACACGCTAATATACATACATATACGCTCATATATCTTTTATCTTTTACTTGTCTCGATCATTTGACTGCGGCCATGCTGGAGCACCGTGCTGAAGGGTTCAGCAGAACAAACCGGCTTCAGTATTTTTTCGTGTAAAGCCTGGTACTTACTCTATCACATTCTTTTTGCCGAACCGCTAAAATTACGGGAACATAAACAAACCAACTCCGGTTGTCAAACAATAGTAGGGGATAAACAAAGACACACTCACTCACACACACACACACACACACACACACACACACGCAAACGCACACACGCACACACACACATATTTATATATGCAACTTCTTTCAACTTCCATTTATCAAATCCACTCACAAGGCTTTAGTCGGCCTAGGGCTATAGTAGAAGACACTTGCTCAAGGTGCCACGGAGAGGGAGTCACACCGGAACGATGTGGTTGGGAAACAAGAGTACTTACCACTCAGCCACGCCTGCCTGCCTGCCTATCTATCTATCTATCTATCTATCTATCTATCTATCTATCTATCTATCTATCTATCTATCTGTCTGTCTGTCTGTCTGTCTGTCTATTACATACATAATACGTACATATATATCTACATATACATACGCATTCACACGCACACACACAAACATACATACCTAACTACACAGCCATATCTATATTCATATGTTCGTGAGAGGGGTTTGTGTGTGTGTATATATACACACCCACCCACCACTCCCATAATTCCGTCTGTTCTCACCGACCCAAACAGATTTCTGTCTGCTCCCCCGTCTCCCATTAAACCCCCATTCTTGAAAACGAAGAACCACTCTCTTGAATATACCAAGAAAGAGATTTCCGCGCAAGAGTATAATAATTACACAGTTTCTGCAGCGGAATATATTTACAGAGTATTTCAACACTTTACCCGAAACACAACATTACACACTTCTAAACTTACAACCTCCTATGTATTCTGCAGACATTCTTCGTGTCTGTTTGTTTACAGGCGTTGCTATTGGTTACAGCTGGGATAGTTTAACAAAACGTTGGGGAGTTTGACGGTCGAACATTTTTGTATGGAGGTGTATGTGTGTATTTGTGTATGCGTTTGTATGTATGCACACACACACACACACACACACACACACAGATATATCGTTGCTATTATGCAAAAGTGTCGTAAGTCCAAAACGTTGCTTTTTCATAAAACGATAAATAGTTTCACCATTCCATAGCGAAACCGTTCTACTACACTTTGACAATTTTTGATACCTTGACATCTGAAGCAGCTGGAGATACGATAATTTGACCAAAAGAACCGACAATTGCAAGCAAAAATATATACTGAAAAAGACGCATTTGGCCAAATTTGGACATACGACAATTGATCAATGCTTTGACATTTAACCGATCAGTAGTTTGACATTTGGCTGATCAATAGCTTCGCACATTATTGATCAGTAGTTTGACAACTCAATGATCAATAATTTGACACCTTATCGATCTGTAATCTTGTACTTTATTCATCAATTGCTTCACATCTTAACTGATCACTTGTTCAATGCATGACCGATCAGTAATTTTACACCTCACTGATGAATAGTTTGACTTCTTAATGATCGATTAATTGATATCATATCGATTTGTAAATTTGACATTTTATTCGTCAGTTGGAACATTGATTTGAAAAGAAAAGAAATAATAGTGCAAAAATTGATTTTTGTAAAGATATTTGACACTTAAGCAGCAGCAGCAACAGAAGCTGTTGTTCTTGACGTTGTTGTTTTCGTTATAGTAGTATTTGTGATTGTCATTGTTGTTATTATTGTTGTTGTTGTAGATGCCACTGTTGTTGCCGTGCATTGTCACAATTGTAGTAGTAGTAGTAGTAGTAGTAGTAGTAGTAGTTGTTACTGCTGCTGCCGTCGTTGTTGTTGTTGCTGACGAAACACTGGAATATTCACAAATTAAAAATAACAACAACAACAACAATAACATCTCACTAATGGCGTTTTTACATAATATCTAAATATAAACTTATTACTCGACACGGGGAGAAAAACTGGTTTTTGTCCTTTGAGATATTGGTTAGATAGCGATGCTCCAGCATGGCCACAATTCAGTAACGGAAACCGGTAAAAGAATAACGAACAAAAACGTAAAATAATAGCTTGTTTTTCGAAGAATATGTCCGTCCTTTCACCCCCCACCCACCAAATCCCTTCACCCGGTTCTCTACTACACCTTCACCAAACCCAATCCTGCCATATCAGAATGACCTCCCACTCGAACTCCGCATCTGCTCGTCTCTTCTGCTCAGATGTTGACGTATAATGATTCAAGGAAAACAGTAAAAGGACGTTGTGACGTTGTGACATTCAGACCTTGTGCCTATATTTCAGAAATTGTGACATTGTGCCTATATCTTAGAAGCCGTGACGGTGTTCCTATGACATAGAAATTGTGACATTGTGCCTATATTCTAAAGGCCGTGACGGTGTACCCATATCATAGAAACTGTGACATTGTGCTTATATCTTAGCAACTGCGGCGTTTTGCTAAGCAATTGTGACGTTGTGACTGTCATAGAAATTACGACGTTGTGTTTATATCTTAGAAAGCGCTAATTGCTTTCGGATGTTTAACAGTTTTTTTTTCTTTTAATTCAGATGTGAAGGACCCAGTTTCCTTCCTAAAACTCCATGAAAAGTAAATAGTTTACAAATTAGAAGTTTGTTTTAAAGAGCAAATTACATCGAACGATATGGCAGCTGGACATTTGTAATAAATGTGCGACTGGCAGGAAATGCTTTATTATCTGCCGAGGGTTGACGGCAAATGCTGACAGTTAGCATGAGCAGCGGTGGCAGCGACACTATCAAAGGGCCTGTCTGTCTGTCTGTCTGTCTGTCTGTCTGTCTGTCTGTATATATATATATAAAATGTAATTTATATATATATATGTGTGTGTGTGTGTGTGTGTAGGTATATAATATATAAATATATATGTATGTATATATAAATATATATATATATGTATACATATGTATGCGTGTGTTTGTATGTAGGTGTGTGTATCATGTATGTCTAGAGTGAGGGATAGAGAGAGAGATAGAGGGAGAGAGATAGAAGAGAGAGAGAGGGAGAGAGAGAGAATAGTGAAGAACAATGGCATAAAAGAGAAATTGATGTTTGTAATTTGTGTTTAGGTGGGTGTATAGGTGTCTGTCTGGGTGTAATTAGGGTGATGTGACTGAGTTAATAGGGGAAATTAGGGAGAGAGAGAGAGAGAGAGAGAGAGAGAGAGAGAGAGAGAGAGAGAGAGAGAGAGAGAGAGAGTGAGAGAGAAATTTCGTGGTAGTGGTTGTGGAGATGAGAGAAGACAAGGATGCAGTAGTGGTGGTAGTTTGTGGAGTGAAGGAGTAATTAGTGCTGTAGTAGGGGTTGTAGTGGTAGAGAGATGGGGCGGCAGTTAGTGTTGTAGTAGTGTTGGTGGTGCTGAAAGGACGATCAGTACTGTTGTGGTGGAGGTGAAGATGGAGTATTTAGAATTTCAGTGTAAAGCAATGGTTCTCGACCCTTTTTTTCCCCTAAGAGACCCCTTTGGTTCCTATTTTACTCAACTGGACCCCCCCCCCATAGCCAGTCGATGTTTTCAAAAATCCTATAATATTTTTATAATTAAATGATTTTAGGAATTGTATAAAGAATATTTTGTGTATTGTAGACGTATAACCAATTTGTTGCAGACAAATTTTGGCAGCAAAATTTTATATGAACCCTTAAGGGCCACATGAGACCCACTTGTGTAAGGGTTGAGACCCACTTGTGTAAGGGTTGAGACCCACTTGTGTAAGGGTTGCAGTGTTATAAAGTATAAAAAAACTGATATGTTGTCCCATTTTAGTTCTGGAATAAGGACTAAAGGTCCTTGGTTGCCTCCTTTTCCTACCCCCAAGGAATTTCCTCTGATGAAGGTGTGTCCCCTATACAGCTTGCATTGGAGACATCACTTCATCCGCATTGGGTTAGGTGTCACAACGAGCCCCTTCTGACAATGTCGCTTTCCCTGCGGTACAGTGATGCTCTTAGGAAATGTCTTGGGTTCTTGTTTTTGACCCACACTGTAACCCGATTACCCCACTACTTCTGTTAACCCTGCAGCCACCACACCTGATCTTGAAGCGAAAGCCTCCAAGAGAAACTTGGTAAGATGGAACAAGGCTGCAGGAGGAGCAGTTTTCTTAATATTCAAGGAAACTGTAAACTGTTTCTTTTTTTAATTAAAAAAAACTTCCTTTAGTGAGGAACCGGGTAGATAGCTACGGGTTCCATCCACTTCGAACCCGAATCTCCCTCTGCTATAGCCATGACGAAGCATTCTTTACTGCCCTCTCTAATCTAAGACTCATTACAAAGCAATGAGTCACTCTCGGAAGAGACAATAAAAAAGAAAAATGCTTCATCATGGATGAAGTACATGGTGGTAGCTGGAATGTCCTCTTTTTATTTTTTGTCATAAGTCTACTAGGATCAGGGGAAAAACCGGAAACGACAGCAGCAGCAGCAGCAGCAGCAGCAGCAACAACAACAACACATAAAGTTGCTTATTTTGGGCAATCTAGGTCCATATTAAGACTAGCTGCAGATTGGGTACCATTTTAGCAAGTTTAGAATGTATTTGATTCAACGTTGTATATTTTTAGGCTTAAAAGAAAAAAACGGCGACAACAGCAACAACAGTAGCATGAAAATACGTTTATTATTCTTTTCAAATTCTTTCGAGGTCGACTTTGCTTTTCATTTGCTAGGGGTCGATAAACTAAGTACCAGGGAGGAGGATGAGTCGATTACATCGACCCCAGTACTCATACTGGGGTCGATGTAATCGACTCATCCTCCTCCCGCTAAAATTGCTGCCCTTGTGGCAAAATTTAAAACCACCACCACCACCACCACCACCACTACTACTACTACTACTACTACTACTACTACTACTACTACTACTACTACTTGAACTGTTGCTAACCTTAAAATAGACTCGTCTGGCTTCCAAAATGTTTCACAGCTTAAGCGTAGAAGAATGTGAAGTGTAATTTTCACCAAAACTCAAAATTTACAAGAACCAAGTAACTTGCTATTGGAATAATT
>NC_068993.1:1656993-1659046 GCF_001194135.2 Octopus bimaculoides
ATATATATATATATATATATATGTATGTATGTATGTGTGTATGTTTGTGTCTGTTTGTCCCTCCCAACATCGCTTGACAACCGATGCTGGTGTGTTTATGTCCCCGTAACTTAGCGGTTCGGCAAAAGAGACCGATAGAGTAAGTACTAGGCTTACAAAGAATAAGTCCTGGGGTCGATTTGCTCGACTAAAGGTGGTGCTCCAGCATGGCTGCAGTCAAATGACTGAAATAAATAAACGAATATATATATACATATGTATGTGAAGGCGCATGGCTCAGTGGTTAAGGTTTTGCACTCACGATTGCGAGATCTGGGTTCGATTCCCAGACCGGGCGTTGCGTTGTGTTCTTGAGCAAAGCGCTTCATTTCACGTTGCTCTGCGATCATTTCATCTGACATGTGGCACCCGTTACACCTGTATAGAGTTCATTTTACCAGAATGGTGAAGGATGGAACGAGAGGCAAACAACCTCTTATGTATAGTAGACAACAGAACGGACGAAAAGGAGGAGGAGGAGAAGAGGAAGAAAATGAAGAGGCAACAGCAGCATTAGTAATAGTAGTAGCATCAGCAGCAACAGCTTGTATAATTGTATGAAATATGATGTAAATCCGTACGGACGAAGTTGAAAGGAAGTACAATGACGTGAATGAGTATAAATGGTAAAGTGAAACGCCATTGCAGTCAATTGTTTAAGCTTTACCTTGAATCCAATCGTCATAATTGGTATCAGTGATCACCAACAGACAGGAAGGTTAATTGTTTTAATGGCTATTACCTCATCATACCATTTTAGAGATATTATCTGGAGATTGGACGGTCCAAGGGATGACAGAGTTTCCTCTCAATTACCTTTAATTAACCGTTTAAAATATTGGTTTTTTTTCTTTCCTTCTTAGCAGACAAAATTATATTGTTGTTGTTGTTGTTGCTGTTTGGTACTCGGTTAGTATAATCAAAAGCGCTCCAGTCGAGATCATTTAGCTCTTTATTCAGTCATAATGTATCTAAGGTTACATCATCCAATGGTTGTGATTCGATGGAGATTAACCTGCTACTTTTACTACATCCCCTGACTTTACAAAGGATTTGTCGGTGGTGGTCATGTTCGAAGAACCTGTTGGTGTCGAGCTTGAGTTAAGAGACGTATCATCAAATTAGAAAGCGTAGTCACGCTCCAGCCATGACCAAATATCCAAGGTTACGTTATTCAATGTCCTTCCTTCTTTGATGTCAGCTGGGTGTGAGAGTAACTGCATGGAGGTTCCCCCAAGTTGGACGTTTTGTGACGTTCATCCATGTTCCAAAAGTGAAAACATTGCGATTCGCTTTAGCACAGCTCTCACTTTCTCTATACCTCCTTATACCTCATCAGAAGCCATATCGGCTGCCTCTGATGAGCTCATAGTTACATACTCGTATTGTTACCTAACAGTCCGTTGAACACTTAATGCGAAACCGATTGGTAACATCGGCCGTAATGGATATCTAATACTGTACACTTCGGGTATTACATATATGTATATATCATCATCATCATCACTTAATGCAACTATTGATCATCAATCCTAGTCTTTGATTTTACTGTGAATGAGTTGGGGGCGGGGTTTCTCTGAACTTTTAAGATTTGCTTGACAGGGGAAAACTTTGAGAACCACTTATCTGATGACGACGATGATGATGATGATGGAGAAGAAGTGTGTGTGTGTGAGAGAGAGAGAGAGAGAGAGAGAGAGAGAGAGATGGACATACAGAACGATCGATCTATCGATAGATAGATACTTGATAGACAGATCACTGTATGTCAAACATCGAGAGGGTAACAGAAACTTAGATGTTTGTCTTTCAAATACAAACGGAGAGAAGCTGAGGTGTTTCGTGTGTGTGATAGAGAGAGAGAGAGAGAGAGGGAGAGAGAGAGGGAGAGAGAGAGGGAGAGAGAGAGAGGGAGAGAGAGAGAGGGATTTGTTTGTATGTTTAAAGAGAAAGTGAGAGGTGTTTGTATATAAGTCAACGGACAAGAAAAATAAAGTGGAATATTTAAGTGTGT
>NC_068993.1:1659678-1660916 GCF_001194135.2 Octopus bimaculoides
TATATATATATATATATATATATATATATTTATATTGATACATATACACACTCCAGACACACATGTAGCGAGTGTGTCTCTATATACCATCAGGTGCCAACCATTTGCTATTTTGACCTATTTCACCAAATCAATAATCTTCTGAGATTTTTTGAAAAGCATGTTTAAACAATATTTTGGAAATTTTAATAAAATTATTTGACATTTTTCATTTAGGAAAAAAAAATATCAAATTTGTTTTTGCAGTAAATATTGTGTTTCTAATAAATGCTGTGTTGTGATCCTCATTCGGTTAATCATTTACTTGTTTCAGTCATTAGACTGCGGTGAAGCTGGTGCACCGCCTTGAAGGGTCTGGTCGAACACATCTACTCCGGAAATTATTTTAAAATCTGGTACTTGTTCTATCGGTGTCTTTTGCTGAACCGCTAAGTTACAAGGGCGTAAATGAACCAACACCGGTTGAAAAGCGATGGAGATGCAAACACAATTACAAAGGCGCCCATACACACTCACACATGTGTGTGTGTTGTGTGTATATATATATGCATATACACACACTCACGCACACACACACACACACACACATATATATATCCGAAACCGCGTAGTTGCAAAGCGAGCGTCTTAACAACATAGCTATGACTGAGAAATTCTGTGACCCTTAAACATCATGTTGTGACCCTTGTGTTTAGCAAATGTTGTGTAGTGGCCCTTATGCCCTTACGGGTTTATAACATGATCATTTTACGTTATCAAATATTTCCTAAGCATAACATTTTAACTCTGTGACCCTTTCATAATTATACGGCAAACCAATTTGGGTCGTCCACCGCTCTCAGGGTGGGAACCCAAATTCTAAAGAGACAGAAGTGTGGTAAGTACGGGTGCAGGGCTGTAACAGTTTGAAGATATAAGGTTTAAATGTCATATGTTATTACGGTAGCTAATCCTTCAATTGTAATAAGGGTCATGGAGAAATTGGTTCCTTACTAAAGGCACCAAGCCAAATACATTAGAAGAAGGCGGGGAGACGGGTTGGGGGGAGGTGATGTTTTTATCTCGCTGAAAAAAGATTAGCGACTTGACTTAAACGCACCACCCTCTGGCTGTCTGTCTGTCTGCCTCTTTAGCATACTTACACACATACACGTACATATACGCACACACGCACACACGCACACACACACACACACACACACACACACACACACACACACACACACACACACACACAC
>NC_068993.1:1661526-1662116 GCF_001194135.2 Octopus bimaculoides
TATATATATATATGTATATATAGGGGGAGAATTCACAAAAAACAAAACAAAACAAAACAAAACAAAAGACGAAGACAGGTGGTGTAGACAACAAACAGATGTATTAGTTTGACGTTCGGGAAGTGAAAAAGTCTTTAATGTTTCGAGTCTACGCTCTTCCACAGAAAGAAACAAGGAGAGAAAATAAAGAATGTGTAGTGGCTAGCGATCTATCATGGCGAATGCCGGACAGAGGGGTCACACAGGAGAGCTAGGAAGAAGGGGAGATAATAAAGTAGTGATGATCCCAAAACGATGGTGCGCGTGTGTATAAGAGAGCATGTATGTGTGTGTGGAAGGGGGCTGGTGACCTTGACGTGTGCGTGTGTGCAAGTGTAGGTGTGTAGATGAAGATGTGGGGCTGGGAAGTGGTCAGTGCTAGTGTGTGCGTGGTAGTATGATGTGATGTGGTGCTGTGTGATATGGTAGTGTATGGTGTGGTGGTGTGTGGTGTGGTGTGGTGGTGTTGGGATGTGGGGGAGGCGAGATTGGGGAAAGCAAGGGTGGGGGTATGTGGGAGTGGGGGTAAACTTGCATATATACACACACAT
>NC_068993.1:1663642-1666442 GCF_001194135.2 Octopus bimaculoides
TATATATATATATATATTTTCCCATATATTCATCGACATCACAGCAAATGGAGAAATTTGTTTCGGCAGATAAATACTTCCCGAAAAGACCAAGTTCTATTTGGATAAACAATTCCAATGTACGCAGTATTCACTCTATTTCGAGAACAAAATTTCAAAATATCTTTAACTATCAACGATTTCTTTTGCTTAAAGCAACGATTTTCAATTTTTTTTTCACTGAAGACAAACAAAAAACGTCTGCTGCTATTTCATATGGAAACTTTAAAAACTAACAACCATATTTTCATGTTAACAATTTGGAGAAAAACGAAGAAATCTTATTGCTTATCTTGTTTTATTAATCATATTGGTGCATAACCCGTTTAGCTGGCGAGTTGGCAGAAACGTTAACACGTAGGACAAAAACACTCACCACATTTCTTCTAGCTCGTTACGTTCTGCGTTCAAATTTCCAACAGTCAAGTATCTACCATTGACAAGACCAAAAATCACGATTTCTTTTTCATCCTTTTGGGGGTCTATGCAATCGATCCCAATTATTAGTCCACTGCATTAATTATGGAAGTATCGAGCTAGCTACGTTATATCTCAGGGCTACAATAGTCAATATTAAAACATCATAAAAGAAACTAAGACTTAGTTACATCACACACACACACACACACATATATATAAAATCTTAGACTGTCTGAGATTATATTTCGTCAGGAATATATTTGTTCATTCAGCTGACAAAGATAATGCTAATCCTGATTAAGATATAATAAATTTCACCAAGATACGTATCTCTTCCTGTTACTATTTCACGTGTCGCCTCATGTTAAGATTACACGACTTAGATTATTATAGAAGTCACAATTTTTTCTCGAATGTTCCCAAACTATAAATGTATTACAGCCTTTCTCTTTATTACATTGTACCATTACATGTGCTCAAAGGTTTGTTAACATCTCATAATGGTTACGAGAACTCTCTTCAAATGACTACATCTACTACCTTCATTTATCACATTTTAAGCAGGGGTTCGCTCTTTGTATTCATCCCTATTCATGTGTGACCCAGTTATTACTCCAGTCGATGCGTCGCTCCATCTGATACGAGATCCCTGTTACCATTTCGCTGACACCCAGAGGCCACGTTTCCCACCCTGAAGAAACCTGTGATATTCTTTTCTACTCTAGGCACAAGACCCGAAACTTTTGGGAAGTGGGGGGGGGGGGCGTGTTGGCAGTCGATTAAATCGCCCCCCCCCAGTACGTAACTGGTGATATTAAATAATATATGAAATCCTAACATTCGAAGCCAGAACTGATGCGACAAGACGTCTCCCCATAAACATCACCAAAATAAATACGAAGAAACATGATTCTCAGCTTTATTTCGGGAGTGTTTCCGGTTTTGCGGAGTGGTTAGAGCGTCGGACAAGATGTCTCGCGGTATTCGTTCTGGGTCTCTTACTTCTGAGTTCAAATCCTATCGAAGTCAATTATACTTTTAACCCTTTCAGGAGCGGTTAAAAGAGTATCACTCCAGGATTAGTGATTGGCGCTCAAATCCGAAAAATTTGCCGCAGGAAATTTCGCCATAAAGAAGCAGACTGTAAACTAAATAATTAATTTGAAAGAAATTACCCTTCTCTAATTGGAAGGTTAACTGATGAAGTCGCCATTTTAAGAAAACTGCAAAGCCTTTTGTTTTCCAATTTATTATTTTTTTACGGTGAATTTTCCTATAAATATTGGCACCTTGGGTGTCACCATATGGTACCTAGGTGGCCCTTATCAGAATACTCTGCGTTACGAGTACTGAGACCTAGTTCCCAATGTTAGCGTCTCTGTAAAGGGTCACGGGGTCTACAACAGACTTACGAAGTTTACTTCGTAACCTCATGATTACCAGGACGATCCTATCGAGCGACATTTTGAACTAGTCGTTTTTGCAATAATTTCGGGTTCACCGGTGTCTTGTAATTGAAAGATGGAAACTGTACGGAAACCTTTTGTGTGTTTGTGTATATATGCATTTATATGTATATATATATATATACATACATACATGTGCATATATGCATTTATATATATGTTATAAATATACTATGTGTGTTCATATGTGTGAAATCAGTGCCTCATCTGTCGGTGCCTTTTGGTATTTCTGTCCCTAAAGTAATGTAACAATACTTAGGTGAACTTAGCCATTCAATAAATATAAACTGATACAATGGATACCAGACCGATTTCGGATTGAGGGTCGACAGAAGAATTGATTGAGAAATATTTGAAAGCGTGGCTGTAGCATGACCGCACTTCAGTGATCGAAAGAGATAACACAGCAAAAGGGTGTGTATAGCTGATAAAACCCGGCTACGACATATTTTCGCAGACGTCAGTTGAAATTTTTGTAACGTTTGCGACATGTATGTATGTATGTATGTATGTATGTATGTATGTATGTATGTATGTATGTATGTATGTATTAGGTATGTGTGTGTGCGTATATATATATATATATATATACACATATATATATATATCAAATATGTAAAATGGTGGTGGGGGTGAGAAAATGACAAACAATAAATTGAAAACAAAATGACTTCCTGTTTGTCTAAGACATTAATTTTTCTTTCTTTCTCTTCTCTTCTCTGTTACAACAACAACAACAGCAACAAAAACCACAAATATCTTTGAGTCGATTCATCGCTCCCTTGACGAGGGGTTATCTTTAATTCTGTGTTTATTCGAGAGTAAAAGGTCTGTAATAAGAGATTATGTCGGTTTATATATATATATATATATAT
>NC_068993.1:1666452-1668837 GCF_001194135.2 Octopus bimaculoides
ATTTTGGTACTCACTTAGAAGTGACACTGTTTGATTTTTTTTCTCTTTTGGTGAGAGACTGACTTCTGAGAATTTGGGAAAACTTAAAATCCGGTTGTTTATTATTATTATTATTATTATTATTATTATTATTATTATTATTATTATTATTATTATTATTATTCACTTAACTTCCGATTTGTCTATGCCACGTCTCGGCTCCATCCCACAGCTTAGAGACGCTACTCTTTTCACAATTCCTGAGAATGTACCAAGTATTACTGCCAACTGACTACTACTTGCCATGGAGTTCGGCATTTGCAGCATTTGATTCTAGAATATAGCACTTTTTGGATATGGTCCCAAATAGCAAAAAGGACCCAAAATGTGTAAAAGTTTCCATAAGGTGTGTCAAGTTATACATTGAGAGAAGGTGTCAAGGTGGACTGTGACAGACTGTGTCACTGGTGTCTCTCTACAATTAGACAGCTAGCTCATCGTCTTAACCTTGGTGTGCCATGAGGACAGGGTCTTTGAAGATCAAATACTGTAAGGATGGAATTTGCCATACTTATTCCGCAATAAGGAAACTAGCAAGCGAATAATACCCTCCGCCCAGGATGTCTTAAACCTTGGAAAACATTTTCGATAGCGAGGAAACACCGCCTCTTGCGACGATGATGGCGATTACTGAAAGACTTTTATAAATTTAACGATCTTGATTATTAACAGAAGGGTGGGGGGAAAGTTGTTTAAATGAAAATTTCAATAACATCTGGGATCTAGTTGTCATGGGACGGATATAAATGACGTCTGGGTCCGTAAGTATTTCATACAACGTAGTTGGGACCATTCAAAATATTTCCTGCCATCTCGGCTGGCAGGCGTGACATATTATTCATGAGACATTGTTTTTGAGTTGATATGTCTCTCCTTTTAAAACCTATCGGGATGTGATTAAATCTTCTTGTCCCCTTACACAAATATATTCACCACAAATTATGTATGGTAACAATTGTAATGAAGAGTATCATATCAAAAACCTTAAACTTCAGTTGTACCCTTGAGGATACGCAAAGGGTGTGGTTTTCCATTGCTACCAAGAGAGTCTATATCTTTGGTCTGATGGGAAAAGAATCTGTCAGGTTTGTGTGTGTTTGTACGTATTGTGAGGAGGGTGGACTGTCAGAATCGTAAGAGCGTCGGACACATTACTTTTCCGTATTTGTTATGGGACGTTAGGCTCTGAGTTCAAATCCCGCCAAGGAGTCAAAAAGATAAATTACAAATTTAGCACGATGGACAGGCAGAACTGTGTGAGCATCGAACAAAATGCTTTGTA
Source organism: Octopus bimaculoides (assembly GCF_001194135.2). Lineage (NCBI taxonomy): Eukaryota > Metazoa > Mollusca > Cephalopoda > Octopoda > Octopodidae > Octopus > Octopus bimaculoides. The sequence goes on from NC_068993.1 coordinate 1,667,774, forward strand.
TTTGTTCTAGCTCTTTGTGTTCGGAGTTCAAATCCTGTTGAGGTCACCATTAGCTCCCACTTTTTTCGTGATCGATAAAATAATGTATGAACTCTTGGTAATTTATTTAATCGATCTGTTTAAATGAGGCTGGGGAGACAACGACGATATTTTAATGAATTAGAATTAATTAACTATGAAATACATTGCGGGAAGAATTTCAGCTTTAGTGAGTATAGTAACAAATGTGTGTATGTGTCTGTATTATTGTAGTCCGAGTTACACTATTCCCGCAAGAAAAACCTTGATGCTCATGGATGTATCCTCGTTGATTACAAACCTGTTTCACCAGAGCCGACCTAGGGTTAAACTGCAACATCAACAACAATTACAACTACTACCGCCACCGCCAACCTAAGCAGAAACCGGACTGTACCAGTAATTAAACCGTCCAACCTCCTCTCATGTTATGCCATACTGATTCTGTCTGAGAATTAAGTTAACGGTACAAGTGCCTACGGAATACTCAACCAATTCTTTTATAATACTGCTAGCAGCAGACAGTTCAGCTGATCGAATAATTGGATTATTCCTCATTGAAAACAAACATCCATTTACTTTATATATATATACAGTATGTACGGCGTTGTTATTAGGTTAAACTGTCGTATGTCCAAATTTGACCAAAGGCATTTTTTTTTCAATATTTATTTTGCTTAAGATGGCAAGCTGGCGGAATCGTTAGCGCGCCAGGTAAATTGTTTAGCGGTATTTCGTCTGTCTTTACGTTCTGAGTTCAAATTCCGTCGAGGTCGACTTTGCCTTTCATCCTTTCTGGGTCGATAAATTAAGTACCAGTTGCGTACTGGTTTCGATGTAATCGACTGGCCCCCTCTCCCAAAATTTCGGGCCTTGTGCCAAGAGTAGAAAAGAATATTTATTTTTGCTTGCAATTGTCGGTTCTTTTGGTCAAACTATCGTATCTCCAGCTACTTCAGATGTCAAGATATCAAAAATTGTCAAAGTGCAGTGCAACGGTTTCGCTATAGAATGGTGAAACTATTTTTTTGTTTTCTGAAAAAGTA
>NC_068993.1:1669037-1669703 GCF_001194135.2 Octopus bimaculoides
TATATATATATATATATATGTATATATATATATGTATATATATATATATATATATATATATAACACACACATGTACATATATATATATGTATGTATACATGTACGTGTGTATGTATGTATTTATGCGTTGTAATGCATGTTTTAAGTAAATATATAACAACTAATGTGAAAGCATCCATTAACTGGGCTAAAACAAGGAAGAATGTCAAACGATGGAAACCTTCAAACTGGAGCAGAACCTTTTCTAAAGAATAGCTTTCCATTACAGTTTGTTCTATTACATTTCGAATTACCATTTAATACCATTGTCATTCAGGCGCTAACTTCGCCCTAAAAGGTCAACTTTTCGTTTAAATGTCCAAATGACAAGTTCCACTGTAGCTGCCTTTTGGTGTTGTTGTTGTTGTTGCAATGGACGCTGTGTGTGCATGCGTGTGTGAGCGCATTTGTGTGTATGTTTGTGTGTGTGTTTATGAGTGTGTACCTATGTGTAAGTGTGCATGTGCGTGGTGGAAAAAAGCAGAAAGAAAAAAGTATAGAGAACGCAAGAGAGATTAAGAACGTGAAAAAGATATGTGTGTGTGCATGTGTATGCATATATATATATATATATATATATATAGATGGTTTCTTATATGTAAGTATATATATATATATATATATATA
>NC_068993.1:1670062-1673923 GCF_001194135.2 Octopus bimaculoides
ATATATATATATATATATATATATATATATACACACACACATATATACATACATATATGCATAGATATAGGTCAATACATACATACTTATCGTTCTCTCCCCATCTCTCTCTTTCACCCCATTTTCTCCCTATATATATATATATATATACATATGCATGTGCACACATAGACGCAGAGCCACACATCCACACATAAACACACACACACACACACACACACAGAGAAAATTATTTGTTGTTTTTAGTAAATTTGTTTAGCGTCCTTAAAATAACATTTTAACTTTGGTGAGAGAAGGTTGTTTATCTCAACCAGTGTTTGATATCTATGTTTAGGTGATATTAATATCTTTGATTTCTTAATTAATTACATAATGATCTATTTAAATAAATAATTATTATCAGATAAATTTAACACATGAACTTTTTGTCCAGTTTTCAAACAATTTGGTTTTCTAATTTGGGAAAAATATTTTGGTAGAAGTATCAAGAATAGAGACGCCATTGGTGTACATAAATTGACCTCGTTAAATGGACAAGACGACTTAAGTTTCGTTAATTGGTACAAATTGCTGCCCTTGTAACTGGGAACATTTATCTGGTAGCGCGATTTTATGAAAATAATAGCCAAATCTCTTTCTTATACACTATAAATTAAAAGCAAAGAAACAAAAGAATAATTTTTATTAGATAATGCATTGTTTGAAAAAAACTCCACTGGACGGTCACATCTGGAATGCATTTGATCACAGGCTTGCTTATTGAGGGCTGATCTGAGACCAAGAAGCCCTAGACATAATCTTCAAAGAATGGTCTATGTTGACAAACATAATAGAAGGAAGATTGTGTTTGGAGAGGAATCTGACACTTCCAGATTGTCTTTTGGTCTGAAAGAGAAAAATATTTTGCGTCGGGAGAAGAATAATCTGACCCTTGGTCCGAGAGAGAAAACAAAATCGTCATTTCAAAGAGAAATGCTGTCCCAGAAAAAGTGGGCTACATCAGAACATCAGATCCGTTTTGATTCTGCGTCAGGTGAACTTATCCATGCCGTCAAAGACAAAAGAAATCTAACGTTGGACACTGGGTGAATTGATGTTACCAATCTGAGACATTCCAAAAGATCTTTCAGTATCCACACCAAAATATAAATTTTAGTAAGGAATATAATAATAAAAAAATAATTAAAAGTAGTTGTATAATTCTTATAACATCGGGACAAGAATATCTCACGAATGTCGACATTTCATTTCAACATAAAGACTACTCGTTAAGTATTATATAATCCCTCCTACTCCTCCTTCTCATCATCATCATCATCATCATCACCATCATTATCATCATCATCATCTTCATCATCATCTTCATCATCATCATCATCATCATCATCATCATCATCATCATCATCATCATCATCATCACCTCTCAATACAGCAACCGTCATTATTACGATCGTGATCTTCGTTGTTGTCGTCGTCATCATCAACATCATTCTCCTCACCCACCTCCACCGCAATCCCCGCCATCATCATCATCATCAGCGTAGCTTATCCGCTGTGAAATCAGCTTAACCAATCCAAACGGTCACATGTTTTCATTACTTGTCTCTGCAGTTGAATGTTTGCTATTTCACTTAACTAATTATTATCAGCAAATTTATTTATTTATTCATTAGGGTTGGCTCTGCTTACATACTTAATCAATTACTCATGTTTCCTTAATTACCCCTCTCCCTCTCTTTCCCCCTCACTCTCTTCCTCCCCCCCTTTCTCTCCCTCTTTCTCTCAAAACCATTTCTCACCTTCATCTATTCAAAACTTCAATATATTCTTGTCAAATGTCTTCTCTTCATTTAACAAACATTTTCAAAGTTTGCATTTCATTGTTTCATTTTTTTTTGCTGTTTTTACTGAAAGCTTTTCTCAGCGTGGCAAATAACAACATTAGTAGTTAAACGAGAATTATTTTCTTAAATTATATTTGATATTCTAACAGTGTTGGTCTTCCATACATGGTATTCCACATCCTTGCACAATTCTCCATCCATATTATCCCATATGCTTCCACTTTTCTGCTTGATATTACCTCACATGAAGGCGGCGAGCTGGCAGAACCGTTGACACGCCGCGCAAAATACTTCGTGGCGTTTCGTCCGTCCTAACATTCTGAGTTCAAATTCCACCAAGGTTGTCGTTATCTATCATCCTCTCCGGGACGATAAAACACGTACCAGTTGAACACTGGGGGTCGATGTAATGGATTTACTCACTCCCACGAAATTGCTGCCTTTATGCGATATTTTGAAATCATTATTACTCCACACAGTGTTTCTATATTTTAGTAGTTCCTAGTTTACCCAATCTCAGACGGAGAATTGGCAGAACTGTTAGAGTTTCGGGCACAATTCCTTGTGGTGTACGGTCCGACTTTCTGCATTTCGAGTTCAGGTCCCACCGATGTCAACGTTGTCGTTCATTAAATCAAGAAGTTCACTGTGTGGAAGTTACTCAAAGTTTATAGCTAAAACAATATTCATAAGAATGGAAAATATTTTTTTCCCCAGAAGACATAACTCTACACGTAAATCTGAAGCCAACAACACTGGTTCATTCAGCCAATTGTCCTCTCCGGGAGAGAAACTTGGACAATACAGGCAAGCTTTGGTGCAAAAGATAGAAGCCTTTGGGATGTGGGTCTTTCACAGATTGGGCAGAATAATCTGGAAAGACAGGGTAACAAACGCTGCTACACTGAGAGTCCCAGGATATCATTTATCGAGAATCAAGTCCACAAAGCTATCATGTTTGGGCATACAATGTACCTTGAGCCACTGACCAAGACCTTTCGGACAGGAAGTGTGGAGGGGAAGAGAGCAACAGGTCGTCAAAGACGTTTGTTGATTAACGACAGAGATTCTTCCTCTCACATCTGTTTTGGGTTTTTTTTTGCGTTCTGTGTTTAAATTCCGTCTTGGCACTGATGACCAATGTTAATCACTCGACCACAGGAGCACCCAAGCCAATCCAACCCATTGACCAGGATGACCAGCTAGAGTTACAACCAATATAGATAAACCGGAAACTGCATGTTGAGGCTTTCATCCAGCAGTAGACCGGAAACAAATGAATGGAATTGCTACAATTCTCAATAAATTCTGATGCAATTTCATGAAATAATTTCTCGCATGTATTTTTATACCCAAGCAGCAATAGAAGATCACTTTTATCCTTGAATGATGACTAACAAATGTCTGATTTTACTCAACCCACACCGCTTCTATTGTGTTGCGGTATTTGGAACCACTCTTTACGATCGGAGTTCAAATCCCACCAAAGTCAACTTAGATTTTCAAATGTAATACCAGTCTTTTGTGGAGGCGATAAAGTGGTGTAATGAATTAAATTTTGGGTTCAAATCCTGCCATAGTTTAATCTTACCATTCATTCTGCCATGTGACCGATATATTAAAGTACCAGTGGAACACTTCAGTCCGTTTAATCAACCGTGACTTTCCTTACTTTCCTCAAAATACGTTTGGCTTTCGGCCAGGGTGAAAAAAAAAAAAAATCATCATTATTAAATTCGTGACCTTGTGCCAAAGATAGAAATAATAATAATAATAATAATAATAATAATAAAAATAATGATAATAATAATAATAATAATAACAATAATAATAATAATAATAATGAAAATTAAAAAAAATTATTATTACTGTTATTGTTATCATCATCATCATCATCATCATCATCATCATCATCATCATCATCACCATTATCATTTATTATTATTATTATTGACGTTGTTGTTGTTATTGTTGTTGTTTCGGATGTTATATGGTTTTAATTATTTCTTGTTGAATA
>NC_068993.1:1673955-1674195 GCF_001194135.2 Octopus bimaculoides
TGTGAAAATTTTGTAAAGGAAAAAAAAAAAAAAAAATCAATCCTTTTTTTCTCTCTCTCTTTCTTTCTTCTCACAATTCTCTCTTTCATCCTCTCTCTGTTAACGTAAGTCTCTTTCTTATGCGCATACTCATGAATACATATATAGATATATGCACACGCACAGACACATACACACGCACAGACACATACACACGCACATATGTGTATCTGTATGAATGTACGTATGTACGTGCGTCTC
>NC_068993.1:1674577-1676732 GCF_001194135.2 Octopus bimaculoides
ATTACCCAGTGACATCTGTATACACCCATATACCTACACATTTAGTTACGGTATTACGCTAGCATACATGTGCACATATGCACACAGACACAGGGATACGCACAGGCACACACACACACACACACACACACGCACACACACACAGAGTGATACACACACTATAGAGTGGCACAGAAATACGAGTAGAAATCTACTCAAAAGAACAAACAATAGAGAATATAAATATTAAATTCATAACACAGAAAGATGTAGCATAAATCAAACAGTTTGCAGTAATTCACTCTATCAACTTTGTATCTTTTTATCTCGAAAGGATCTGGTAACGTTGAAGTGATTTAGATACAAATCTTTATTGTTATAAAGAATATTAAACACTAATCAAATGTTTCTGTTATGTTTCAGATAACTGGAAACTGATTCTGTTTATTGTACTTCCGGTGTGTTTGGCTGTTGTGGCGTTTATTGTGGTCGCCATTTTGGTGCGGTGTCTTCGAAGACGGAAAGCGGCAAAGCAGGTCAACAAATTTTTGTTGTATGTATGTATGTATGTATGTATGTATGTATGTATGTATGTATGTATGTATGTATGTATGTATGTGTGCGTGTATATACCTGTGTATGTATGTATGCGTGTATGTGCATGTGTATGTATGTATGAGTGTATATAGGTATGTATGTATGTATGTGTTTGTGTGTGCGTGCGTGTGTGTGTGTGTATGTATGAATGTATGTATGTACGCATATCTATATGCATGCTTGTATGTATGCAAGCACGTATGACTATAGTGTGAGTATGTGTGTGTATCTATGTTTATGTATGTGTGTGTGTGAATATGTGTGTATACATGTATACATGATTGTATGTATGTATGTATGCATGCATGTATGTATGTATGTATGCATGCTTGCATGCAAAAATGATTAATTACTAAGATTAATTAAACGGGGCTAATAACTGTTTTATAGTATATTTTATAGCAATAAAATACCGTATCTTAAAGGTTTGCGAAACATTCGGTGATTACTTTCACGTGTGGCATAAATTATACTGTCTGACAAGGGTCCTCTGTCTATTGAGACTAATTAAACTGATTTAATTATCGTTTTCTGGTATATTTTATTAACATAAAAGGTAATGTTGTAGTATATGTATGTATTGAACATTACTTCCGTTTTGTGCCGGAAGTTAAGTACCTTTACACGTACATATTCGAGTACTCAAGAATATTGACACACACGCGCGCACACACACACGCATGTATGCATATGTATATCTATCTATCTATCTATCTATCTATCTATCTATCTATCTATCTATCTATCTGTCTGTCTGTCTGTCTGTCTGTCTGTCTGTCTGTGGTTAGGAAGCAAACTCCTTACTACACAGCCACGCTTGCGCCTATATATTCAATTAGTTCTAACATCTAGAGTTGTTATAACCTCTACGTGTTGTAACTACCATGCAATTATCTACGTAGATAGCCACTATGTGTCATAACCACCATACAGCCACCTATATAAACAACTCGAACTATATCTAATTAGTTCTTCGACCACCTTAGGTTATCTTAGCCACTAACTACAACAGAGCGTTCCTCCGAAATCTGAGGTGTTTCCATCTTCTCACCGTCTATCTTTGTCGGTAATTTTATCATTGATTGCCCTTTCCATGTTTTGTATTCAATCTTATGTTTATATAAGTGAATCTAGTTGTTAAATATAGAGAGAAGAAGCAGCCAGGCCTCATCAACAGATCCAAAAAAGCATATCTAACGATGTCTGAATGAATAAACATAACATTTTTACAAATACAGTAATGTCAGACATATTGCCAAATGATTAACTGTTCAAAACTGTTTCAGGCCACCTGATAAGGTATCTACTGTGTGCTTGCTTGTGAATGCATGTGTATCTATGCATCTATGTATACATACATACACATACACAAACAAACATACATACATATATATATGTGTGTTTGTGTGTGTGTGTGTATATATATCTATTTATATCTATCTATCTATCTATCTATATATCTATCTATCTATCTATCTATCTATTTATATCTATCTATCTATCTATCTATCTATCTATCTATCTATCTATCTGTCTGTCTGTCTGTCTGTCTGTCTGTCTGTCTGTCTGCCTGTCTGTC
>NC_068993.1:1677178-1681197 GCF_001194135.2 Octopus bimaculoides
TATATATATATATATGTACATATATATGCATATATATGTATATATATTACTGTTCTGTTAAAGTGGGATCAATGAAAACAAATAAGTACTCCATCCTGCGAGAGATAAATATCATTTAATGTACACAATATGTGTACAGACATCGTTTGCTTAGAACACGAGGATTGTTTGGAGACACAAGGCGTGTTATAAAAACCTGCCTAGACACGTGTCTTGACAGTAAGAAACTATTAGTAGCTCATATATATACTCTGAGAAAGAGGTAAGTGAAAGAGGGAGAGACAGAAAGAGGTAATGAATTAAAAGGAAGAAGATATAAAGTAAAAAAATAAAGAAAGAAGGCGAAGTAAAACAGCGGTAAATCTGTGCTGAAGCAGATTGAACGCGAAAGAATTGTGCTAGAATGGTTTCTGTATAAGAACAGATATCTAATACTTGGAGAAACTATTTAACTTAATAGTAGACAACAATGAACAAGGCAAAGATAAAGATGGTGGCCGCTTGTTTTATATAATGACTGCGCTGTTGATTAGAGTTACAAGGAAACTGGCGTGTGGAATTTACAAGCGCTAAAAATATATTTTATTCATTATAGGCCTTCTTTTATGCTTCGTAGTTTGGTTTTCTTTTTTCTTTTTTCTTTCCCCCTCTTTCTGAGTTTGGCTGTGTAATGTTAAGATTGTCAGGGAAATATGTAAATAGCTGACCGAATAAAAATAGCTTTAATGTGTGTGGGGTAACAATGTAGAGCTGTGTTGTCAGTCATTTCGTTCTCTGGTCGTAATTATGTCTGAAATAGGTTTCGCTTGACCATTCACTACTTATATATATATATATATATATATATATATGTGTATGTATGTAGAGATAGATAGATATATCACTGTTTGAATATATATGTATTTTTTATCTTTGTGTATGTCTGCGTGTGTGTGAGTGTGTGTGTGTGTGTATACATACACATGCATACACACATAAATGGTTTAGTCTGGTCTCTGAAACCGCATGGCCTATTGCTTATGGGTACTGACTGGCTTCCCGATCGGATGGTTATGTGTTCCATTCCTGAACCAGGCGGCGTGCGGTGCCCAAATCATTTCATTTCACTCTGTTTCAACCTATTTAACAGAAAATGAGCGCCAGTCTTGTCACGGCGCCACTTTCTCTCCTCGCTGCAGTCAAAATGCAGGGCTTTCGGAATTTTCTATTAATAAATTGATATTCAAAAAGAGTCTATTTATAACATGGAGATTTATACACGCAGAGAACGCGTACTTGATTTTACGATGTTTCGCCTGAATTCCATTGATTCTGGTTATAATTTTATATCTCTATAAAACCTGCGATCTTCTTGTACTGGTTTCTTTAATAATATATTTTATACACTCACTGCTGAACAGACTTGTCATTGTTTCTATTCTACATACATGAGATATTTTTAGAATAACTAAATCTTAGCTAATTCACATGATGAACATAAAAATAAACATTGCATAATCATAATAAAGCAATAAAGATTACATTATAAAAACACAATCTAACACACTAAATATTACGTAATAGACCTTACGTAACACTCAATAAACATAACATGAACATTATTTAAAACATTATGCAATGAATAATACTTAAAACATGATATAGCAGTAAACATAACAAATACTACAAACCAAATATTACGTAAAAACATAATATAATTCTAAACATTACACAACAAATATAAACATGCATTATATAATAAACACTGCATAAATAAACGTAAGAATGACATTACATAATAAACATGACAAAATAAACATAACACTAAGCAAAATAAATCTTGTGTAAAAAACATTACTAAATAGAATGTCATAATAAACACAAGGTTAATATCATTGATGTAAATATATTTTTCCTTTTCAGGCACGTCGTGTGATTCCAGATTTATGGATTCACCACAGCCAGGAATTACCACTCTATGCTGTAGAATGTCCCTTGAGTGACCAGCCAAATGAACAACTTCCATCTCCAAAAGCTGGTAACCATTAAAACCTCATCTCCATCTCTTCTACAACCTTTCATCTGCTTCTTCTTTTACCAAATCTAGAATTGGCATAATCACTCTCACCAATAATCTTGTAATTAATCTTACCCTCTGCAATTTCTTCCCGGTTTAGAAATTTGCTTCGCGAATATGTAGTTTCGGGTCCAGTTCATCAGTGACACCTTGGGCAAGTGTCTTCATTCTTGTCTCCAGTGGACCAAAACGTTGTGAGTGAATTTTGGAAACTGGAAACTGTTTGGAAGCCTCTTACACAGACCGTTCCTGTTCTTGTCTAGTTGATTTAAACTCTCACCTGGTCTAACCTCACATTCCCATATGGTCCTTGGGAGTTTTAGGTGGGAAAGATTCTCTGGTGTAAATATCACAAGAGGCCTTGTTCGACGCACCGATAATTCTTCTAATCCATCGCCCTGCACTGCTATTTTATTTTACCGACCATGAAGGGATAAAAAGATAAAACTAACCCGGGTAGGATCTGAACCCAGAATTCTATCCGATGCTCTAACGACTCGGCCAATTCTCTAATGTTTAAGTATAGTCTTGATTTTAAGATTCAAACCGAGTTTTCTCAATATGGGTTTTTTAAGAAGATCGATAAGGGTTGGTTTGAATATGAATGAAGGCAAAATTCCTCTCATGATTAAAGGGTTTCTCGACTTCTACCACTTGGTTGTTATATTTATGAGAAATGAAGTCAAATTCCTCTCAGATATGTAGTTCTACTGTCTTGAAAACGAAAGAACACATTGGACGATGTGCTAGATAGCCTCTTCTCAAGTAACGATGAGACGGTCACGGCTGGAAGACACCTTGCTGGTAGACTAGGGGCTGACCAGAAACTAAGCAACAACAACAGCAGGCATATCTATTGTTGTTGTTGACTGACTTTCTCTCTTGACGATAGAAAGTCTCTCTTTCTCTTGATAATCGGATTTAATTCCGTATTTAATCTCTCTCTCTTAATAATCCGATTTAATTCTGTATATGAAAGCCGGGGCCACGTATCAGCTGTTGATATCTTGCCTGGTCCTGTCGTCTATCTCTGCTACATCTGGAAATCATATTAATTAGAAATCTCATCTTAAGTTATCCTGTTGAGGTCAACTATGCTGGCCCTCCCTCCAGGGTTGATAAAGTAAGGCTCCAGTCAAATACTCCAGTATTTCATTGGAACCTTACCGAATAATTTCCCATCATTAAATTTGCTGGTCTTGTGCCTAAATCAGAAGCCATTAATTGGAAACCTTGTCAACAATCTACATATATTTCTCAAGCCATCTTTGTCCGTCAGTGTTGATAAAAACTAAAAATTTAACGATGAGGTATAATAAAGCAGAAGCATGTCTAAAGTTATCTCCCTGTATTGCATTGCTTACATTGTCTACGCTACTCGACCAATGTTGTGTTTATAATTAATTTTTTATTAAATCTTCGAGATTGCCTCCCCTGAATTCTTGGACCTGAATTAGCCTTTCTGCTAAGATTCTCCTTCGACCCCCATCCATCCTTTATTACGGTTGTATTCGTTAGCTTCTTATATTACTCATGTTAATATCGACCTTACCCCCCCACCCCCAATTACTCAAGGTGTCTACTGATTGTCCCAATTATATCACATGGCCAATGTTATAGTTTGGAGCCAGAATTTGATAAAAAAAACAACAACAACCCAACCTTCCCGTGGTAACATTATTCATTGTGGAAATGTTCTGAAAATAGCAAAGGTCATCCAGAAGAATGCATCAAATACATGATACCGTGTTTAGAATAGCTGCAGAGAGTGTTCGTGTGTGCATGCGCTGCTGGTGAGCAAGTGTGCATGCGTGTGTGCTTGTGTGTGTGTGTGTGTTTGCATGCATATATACGTATATGTATATATATGTTCAGGAATATATGTATTTGTAGAACTATGTGTTTATATATGCATACATGTATATGTGTATGTATATATATATATATATATATATATATATAT
>NC_068993.1:1681332-1686332 GCF_001194135.2 Octopus bimaculoides
ATATATATATGTATATCTATATATCTCTCTCTATATATATGTGCGTGTGTATGTGTGTGTAAATATGTTCATGTCTCTATGTATTTTAATGAATCCCTGTTGGCAAACATATATATATATATATATATATACATATATTCATACATGCATACATAGATATGTACGTACATACATACATACTTATACAACTACATATACACATATATAATTTTATACATCCATACTTTATATATGTTATTATGTAGACACACATTCGGATAGCTATCTGTCTATCTACCCAATTATCAATCTACTTCATTCTCTGTCTGTCACTCTCTCTCTCTCTCTCTCTCTCTCACACACACACACAACACTCACTATTTCTCTGTTTCCGCACACACACACACACATAGTAGCCATACACACACACACACACACACACACACACACACACACACACACACACACACACACACACACACACACACACACACACACACACACACACAGAATAGGTGGTGAGTGTACACACACACACAGATCTGTCTCATCTATGCATGCCACGTATAAATACTGTATTGAACGATCGCATCTGTGTGTCTGTCTGTATGTCAGTACGTATGTTTAATAATGGATGAACGTCAAGTAGATAGTTTGTGCAATGCTAGTGTATGTCGGTGTATGTGTATATGGTTGTGTGTCTATTGTTTACTGTGTATGCAAATGTGCAGGGTGTGTGCGTGAATATGTGTGAGTGTGTGAGTGTGCGCATGTTTATGAATGGGTGTATATGTGCACAAATGGATATGTATGAATACGTGTGTGTCGGGTTCTATAAACTTATATGTTTATGCATACAGATGTATCTGTGTTTCTGTGTATTTATGTATGTACGTATATTTGTCAGTGTGTATGCATTAGCATGAATATGTTAGCATAAGACCTACATTAGATATGTTTCGACCAAAGATTGACCCAGGCTAAATCCTATTTAAGTCGTTTTGTGGTTGCAGTTTATTTAAGTGCTGTGATTTCGAATTGGGTAGGGGCCGTGATCCTAGCCTTGAATGAATTTTGAAGCTAATGTTGAAGTCGTTTGGGCAATGCTGGTGGAATATTCTTCACATCATGCAAATGATGTATCACTCATGGTGGCGCTGGATAGAATAGAGTTTCAATGCTTTAAGATGGTTCCAATAATCGAGATCAGTCCTTAAATATATGATTTCTCTGCAAACTATAAATTTTCACCCAGTTTTCACCTTGATTTCCAGCTCGTAGAAAATATCAACAATCTCTTACTTTCACCATCAAACGACCATGATAATTACGATGTCTTTTTATGGAATTTTCAAGAGAAAATGTGCTTTTATGGCACCTTTCTTTGTATGTTTTTGCTTTACAAAACGCCATCTTGCCGTTAGCAACCGATTATGAGGTACGGAAAAAGAGATAAAAGTAAAAAAAAAAACCTATACCAATATTTGATTCGTACTTTATCTATCAATCCAGAAAACTCGATGGCTTTGAAATCAATCGGAACAAATATCACAAAACATTTTCATTTCCATCCGATGCTCTACCGGATCTGATAATCTGTTACCTTATACCAACGCTACTCAATTTTTACCTTCATTTCACCCATCATACAACAATGAAAATATGTCAATGATTTCTTTTGTTTATTCCACAAAATCGAGGTTGAAACAAGCGAGGAAGAGATTCTTATGAAAGTATTTATTTCAGAATCTAAACAACCATAAAGATGACCTCTCCATAATATTTCTGCATGTGATGTTTCTACTTTTTGTTACATGTGAGCGTGTATTTACTCATCTTCCGATCATTTTACAAAGGTTTGCTACCAATTACAACAGAGCGGATTTCTTCACTTCTTGTTGCTCAAATTCCTAATTGCAGTAAATTGCTGTCATTAATGGACGAGCATTCATTGTATCCTGACTTAGTTTCCCCTTATTCTCATTTGATTACTAATATCTGTTTTGCTGTATGTGTGTGTACATACATACTTACGCACATGCATACATATACATGCATTCACACACGCACACGCACCACCATCACATACACACTCATATGAGTTCACTAGAGCAAAATGTGATGGAAAATAGTATTCGAATATCAAAAAGTAAAATATTTTATCTAAGTTGAAAAGACTTCACAAACTGCTACACAGCGTTTCACGTAATTGATCATCAGAGTAATACTATATGTAGAACCCCTTGGGTCTTTCTCCATTGGCAAGAAATCTAGACATAAAACTAAATAATAACATACATACATACATACATACATACATACACACTGCTGTTTTACTCGACAAGGTCTAACTACAACGTACAGCTTCACAATAATTCAGGAGACAATAACTAACTGCATAGTAAGAGTTTTGTTCTAGTAATCCAAAGGTCCAGATTTCGGTACTGCAATAATGCTAATGATAATTTATAAGAAATATACTTTGCTAATACTTTACATGTACCACGTTCTCGCGTTGTTGTTTTTTGTGTGTTTCTTCTTTTTGGGGATTTACTGTATATATATATATAAGTAATATTTTGAAATCATTTAATACATAGGTTTCAGCTTTATGCAATAACAGGAAATGTATCCATTACGTAAACCTTCTTCAGTCAAAGCATTTCAAAATATTACCATTTGGTTTGACTTCATTATGAATATAATATATTGAATATAATATATTTACAAATTCCACCGGGGTCAGCTTTGCCTTTCATCCTTTCAGGGTCGGTTAAATAAGTACCAGTTACGCACTGAGGTCGATGTAATCGACTTAATCCCTTCCCCTAAATTTGAAGCCTTGTGCTTCCAGTAGAAAGGATTATGAAAATGTGCGCGCGCGCGCGTGCATGTGCGTGTATGGGCTTAACTTTCACTTTTCTACTCGCCCTCTTCCCCCGGGGTGGGGAGGAGGTTGATGAGGTTGAAGAGTCATTAAGATCGAGGTTCTAATTAGACGCGACTAATATAACCTATATTCTTTAAAAACGAAATTGGTTATGTATGTCCAATCAAAAGACACCCTCCTTGCTTTTCTCTCTTGCGATCTTTTTCTATAAAGTTATTCCGTTATTCCTTCTTTTAATCCTATATTCCAGAATCCTAATTCTCCTTCCTTCCACTCTTCCTCACTGCTAAGTCTCTGCTGGATTTAGATTCCTTAGTGTTATATTCTCATCTGTTTTGTAGATTTGTCAACAATATGCGAAGTGCTACAATCCTATGTACCCCAGTCCCCTAAGGAACTCCATCTTGAAAAGGGAGAGTTCTTAAAAGTTGTCGAGAAAGACTGCAATGGGTGGTGCCGAGGGGTGATGGGCACGGATATTGGATGGTTTCCAGGCAGTTACGTCAAAGAGATTAGAACAGGTAAATCATAAATACTAATAATGTATGGTTGATGCATGCCTTTTGTTTGCGCAATGTTTTTAATGAGTTTTTTGCCTGCAAGAATTAAGGAATGGTCAATTGTCACAGCTTCTCAATTATGTCTGCTACTAATAAATTATTGGTTCCAACATGGTTTTTCATCAAACTTTTCGGTAACAGCCTTGAAAGGTAAAGTTAAATTCTGCTTTGTCTCATCTTGTTTGAGCTTTCCTCTTAATTAGATTATTATCCTTGGTAACTCTCGGTGAAATGCCAATGGAATTTGATTCCATTGACTTTAGTTTTCTTACTTTTTGGTGGAAGGGGTTCAGCTTATGACCTTTGCAGGCCCCAATTAAGGTTTGTGAGGTTGATGTGGTTAATGTGTTTAGACTGTTACGGATCAACATGTGCAGGGAAGAGAAAAGAGAGGAGATTCCAGAGGAATGACGATCGGGTGAAATAAGGACTGGTTTGTGCAGGAAAGAAGGGAGGTGGACGCACCAAGGGTGATGAGAGGCGAAAAGACTAAGTGGGTTGGAGGTACCTGAATGGTGGAAGTACGAGATCAGCCAAATCTGAGGAGCAGTGGTCCTTATTGTAGTAACGCAAAAGCTAGAGAAAGGCGATAGCACTCCAGAGGCTGGAGTATGTCTTTAGTGAATAAATACATTGATGACCTCAAAGGATACTAACAACAAGAACAAGAGCATTGAAGTGAAACTCAATGTCGCTGCTCTTCTTCCTCCCGCTGATACGTC
Source organism: Octopus bimaculoides (assembly GCF_001194135.2). Lineage (NCBI taxonomy): Eukaryota > Metazoa > Mollusca > Cephalopoda > Octopoda > Octopodidae > Octopus > Octopus bimaculoides. Next base: position 1,685,484 of record NC_068993.1, read on the forward strand.
CTTGTGCCAGCTTCTTCGTTCAACTTGACTATCATTTCAAACACTCATCTCTTTGAAATATAATCTGTCTTTCCTTGCTTGAATATTCATCGTGGTGGGCTGAGCGAAAGTGTATCAGGGAAAGAATAACTGAAACCAACTGAGGAAGTCTTAAGAGGTCGCACGACCAGTTAGAAATAGGAACCACACAGCCCCACGACCTTTCTATAAAAAATGGGACGGTCACGGCTGGAATATCTTTGATCATGGGTCCATACAATCTGAGTTTTCCTAGGATTAAATAATAACAAACAGAGCAACAACAACAGCTATTATCAGTATGTTAGCTGATGACGTCTATTGACGTTTATTGAAGGATTAATTCTCGATGTGGTGGCCACTAACAGTTAGATGTACCAACGTTGCCTCCCGAAAAGGATTTCACCCCAGATTAGGATGCGGGTGGAAATAGAAATGAGTGGGTGGGTGGAAACATTGGCGATGATGATGATCATGGTGGTGGTGGTGGTGGTGACGATGGTGGTAGTTGTAGTGGTGATAATTGTGGGGTGATGTTGATGGGAATGGTGGCGTTGATGACTATGGTGATGATGATGATGATAGCGATGGTGATGGAGGTGATAAGCGTAGTTCTAGCAGTGATGGTGATGGTGCTGATGGTGCAGCGGTAGTGATGCTGCTGCTGCTGGTGAAGGTGAGGTAATGAGGTCGGTGCTGGTAGTTTCGGTTGTGGTAGTGATGTTGATGAGAATAATGAGGATGATGACGACGATGGTGACGATGATGATGATGATAGTGTTGTTGTTGTTGTTGTTGTTGTTGGTGGTGGTGGTGGTGTTGGTGGTGGTG
>NC_068993.1:1690127-1691217 GCF_001194135.2 Octopus bimaculoides
TAGTTTAAAACTATTTTTGGTTAATATTCTTTATTTAACTTGCGACACATCTACAAAATACTGTGAGACATCACCTTTTCGCATTTTTGCAGAGTTACACCGAAGAAAGCTGTTCGAAGGAACACCTGATTTTTTTTTTGCTCTTTTTTGCAAAAGAACCGCTATGTTGCGTCATTTCTGGAAAGTATTTATTCTTTGTCCCTGTGCATCCGGGTTCTACAGAAAACTGCAAAACATGGACACTCCTCCCCCTCCAACAGCTTCACCTTTTTGCAGAGGGCTAGGTCTAGGTCAACCTTCCACTCCTACTCCTTTGCGTGCGAAAATGACTAATGGCACTTAGTTCGCGCCGTTTACACCAATCCTTCCATAATTAGACAATATCCGTTCAACCCCAATCTAATAGGATAAAATGCCTATGATAGCAAGACATTGTGCGATTTGTAAGCATTTCTCTCCACCACCATTACCCGAACTTTGAGCGCCTCGCCCGGCGTTTAGTTGTTCAACTAATAAATGTCACTTGGGAAGAATCACTTTTTCCTCAATGTGACATTGTTTGCAACTTAACGCAAAAAAATATTCAAAGAGATGTACAACGAAAAAAATGGTAGAACCTATTAAGACCATTGCCGAGCAACGCCGGGAGGCGATCTTTCTAAAAAAATTATTTGGAAAAAAAAAAAATGTTTTGAAATCTATTATAAATATGTTACTAATCTTTTTTGAGAAGTTATTTTTCTAATGTGTGAGCGCTTTCGTTGAACCTTTTCAAACACACGTGCATGAAGCAGAGAGACATACATACGTGTGTATATGGATGTTTGTATCCATGTATGAATGGACGTATGTATATTTATATGCATGTATCAATGATATAAACATACGTATACGTGAGCGCATGTATGTATGCAGATGTATGTGCATAGTGTATGTATATGCGCATATGTGCATGATTGCATGAATGCATATGTGTATGAGCGCATCTATCTATCTATCTATCTATCTATCTATCTATCTATCTATCTATCTATCTATCTATCTATCTCACTCATATATATATATATATATATATAGATATATATATATA
>NC_068993.1:1691559-1693822 GCF_001194135.2 Octopus bimaculoides
TATATATGTATGTACCAATCTATATCTATCTGATTATCTATGTAATTGGACACACATACACATACGTTCATGTATATATTTATGTATGTCTCTCTCTCTCTCTGCTTCTCTGTCTCTCTCTGTATCTCTCTCTCTCTGTATCTCTCTCTCTGTATCTCTCTCTCTCTCACTCTCTCTCTCTCTCTCTCTCTCTCTCTCTGTTTATATGCCATTCCCGCTTCCCTGTTTTCCAGCGTCTTTGATCGAAGCATCTGAAGAAGAGACCGAGAGAGAGACTCCGACCTTACAAAGACTGAAACCTCGAGTCAGTTCGTTTATGATCAAGAAACGAGTCAGCAAAGATATACAAGACAACAACTTTCACATAGATGACCAACAAATGTCAAGGTCACATTCAGAGGTCAGACAATGAATTTTACCTTTTCCTATTTATCTGCCAGTTAGCTCCCTCTCTCTCCCCCTCTCACCTCCCTCCCTCTGAATGACTTCTATTGCTACCTTTCATATCACCCACCTCTACTGCTACTACCAATCACTGTCTCTCTCCCCCGACTCCACCCAAACGGTCCTTACGTTTCTTTTGCATCATGCTCTCGCTCCTTTCACTTGCTCACCTTTACCTCCGACCGATCCAGCATTTGCGGATCACTCTTCTCTAACAGCCCCCCCCTCTACATATCCATGCCTTCTTCTCATCATATTCTTGTCTAAGCCCGCTCTAATTATTCAAATGTATTAGTCATATGACAAAATCTTTTAAAAACATACGACACATATCCATATAGATTATAGTATAGACCTACATACGTGTACACCCGAACACACGCGCGCATACACACACACGCGCGCGCGAGCTATAGTCACGTGATAGAGATTTTATGAATATGCATGAACCTCCATAGCCTATCCGCGTAAGAAACAGCATAGACGCAGACACGTACACCTGTACACATACACACATTCACATATGCATACACACATCCACATACACATCCACATATCCACATACACATCCACACATCCACATATGCATACACACGGCAGTCACGTGCCAGAGTTTTATAACGTCTACCAATTTGTCCCAATATGTCTAAATTGGTCACTTTTTTTTTTTTTTATCATATTTTCTGAATAAATAAAGGAATAAAGATATTTAAGAAACTTGTTAACTTGGCAAACGGGTGAAAAGTGGGTGGATAGAGATAAAAACAGAAGGAGAGATTGTTACAGTTAATATACAAATTGTAACGGGTGGCTGGTAGAAAATTGAAGAGGGTTTACTACCGGGTAGATAGCGTTGTTTAACCCTAAGTCAGCCTTCATCCAGTAGACAAAAGACAGCCCAACCGTGACCGTCCTGTGTACAGGGGGTTTCTTTTCTAAGATGACGGAATATTATTCGAGAAGTATTTGGTTATTATTTCTTGCAAGTCGAGCACCCACATAGGACATCCTTGTTGATGTGTATATGTATGCATATATGATGGTGATGATGATGATGGTGATGGTGGTGGTGGTGGTGAAGGTGTCGGTGGTGGAGTGTGCGGAGTGGAGATATTTGTAAAATATTAAAGTGGGAGAATAAATAGCTCGAGATAAGGAAATAATTAGAGAAAGAAGATAGGGAATTGAGGGTGGATGGGCGGGTATGAATGAGGGTGGGGGGAGTGAAGGATGGCGGGGGAGGAGAGTGAATAACGAAGAGAAGGAAATTTGCGAATGAGTTGAGAAGAATTCTGAATTGATTGAATAGGAAACAGGTTGAAGGAATAAAATTAGTTAATAAAGAGTGGAGAACAAACATACACACATGGGAACAGATGCATACATAGATATATATATATATATGCATACACGCACGCATATATATATATATATATATATATATATATATATATATATATATATATATATGTATATATACAGAAATACACTCACACACACATATGTATATGCATATATATGTTTATATATATACATATATATATGTATATATGTAAATATTTGTTTTTATACATACACACACACACGTGTGTCTGTGTCTGTGTGTGTGTGTGTGTGTGTGTGTGTGTGTGTGTGTGTGTGTGTTATGGGAGTGTGTAATAATTATGTTGATGAGAGAGTATCATCAACGATTGCTAACGAGTTGTTGTTCGGTCAGAATAAGAAAGAAAAGATAAAAAAAAATAAAACAGAAAGAGGAAAAAAACAAAAGAGAGAGAGAGAGAGAGAGAGAGAGAGAGAGAGAGAGAGAGAGAGAGAG
>NC_068993.1:1693832-1695854 GCF_001194135.2 Octopus bimaculoides
AGAGAGAGAGAGAGAGAGAGAGAGAGAGAGAGAGAGAGAGAGAGGGAGGGTGGGAGAGCGACAAAGTTATTGAATGAAGGTGTCATTAAATATTGACTGGACGAACAGGTTAACGGAGCAGAGCATCTGGAATGACTGGTTGGTTGGTTGGTTGGTGTAGTAGTAGTAGTAGTGGTGGTGGTGGTGGTTTTAATAGTAGTAGTAGTAGTAGTTTTTGTTGTGTAGGCCATTAGCAGCATGGACGATAAAACACTGCCACCCACAAGCGACCACACCGTTATACATACAAGCACACACACGTACACACACACACAGACACACACCTACACCTACACCCACACAAACACACACACACTCACACACGCACCCATACAATTACTCCCCGCTCCTTCTCCACTCCTCACCTGACTCATTGCCCTGTCATGTTGTACTAAAAACAGTTTCTGTTTAACCAACGGAACGAATCTCTGTCTGTGAATGTTAAAGAATTTCCAAAGAGGAAATTCTTGCTTTCCATTGCAATCTTTTCGTTAAAATATTTCCCAACTTCGATGTACGACGAAACTTGTTGACACTTCCTAGTATACGATAGCATCTGCTTTTGTCTTTGACTTCATTCAGTTATTGAACCGCAGCCATGCATAAAACACCTATAAGACAAGGTAATAGATTTTCTGACCCAAATTTTACCCCAATTGATGATGTTTGTATTTTTAATGTTTATTATTATTATTATTATTATTATTACTATTATTATTATTATTATTATTATTATTATTATTATTATTATTATTATTATTATTATTATATATATTTTCTAATTATTATTTGTAGCTTACAGACACGATTTCTCTACCTCGATCTCGAACTTCGACAGCCGGCAGTTCCTCGGTTGGTGAAGCTGAACATATACGTTTCCAACAGCGGTCGCCATCGATTCTACTGGATATTCCTGGAAGACTTCAGAATGGATACGCAGATCAAAGACTGTCTGTTGGTTCATTGTCGCAGAACCAACGAGACAATAATAATAATGCTCAGCGTCGATTAAGCTCTCGTCGTGTGGAACCGCCATCTTTGTTGCTTCAAATTCCAATCCAAGGTAGGACAACACCATTGCTACGACCAACGCGACCCGCACCGCCTCCGCCACCCAGTCGCAAGCCAATACGGAGTGTTAGTCCCTCCTCCACAGCCACCTCCCCGTTAACTGAGACAACCCCTATAACACCGTTAACCCCAACGTTACTACAGACACCAGCTGAAGAAGCTGACGTCATTGTGACGACATTAACATTACCACCAACAATACCAGCGACCACTCAATTAGCAACAACCGAAGGAGTAGCAGCAGCAGCAGCAGCAGCAGCAACAGCACCAGCTGCAGCAACAACAAATCCAGTAATAATTGGAATTGATGGAAAAGAAGACGCGACAAGAACAACAGCGATACCACCACCACCACCACCGTTATCTTCCCTGGAGCCAAACCTAGAATCGAACCCAGATAATCAATTAGAATTGACAAATCATTTATCGACACCTTTAATTCAATCTCAAGAAAATGTTCAAATGCAATCAAAAATTGTTAACGATGTAGCGCCATCTGGGTCACTAGAAAATGGCATCGAACCCCTAACGGAACCACTTCTTCAAGCAGAAACACAATGTCTACCGCTGTCACACTATCCGAATCAACTGCAGACAGATTCTTGTGAAACATAAACCACATAAAAAATATCAACCGAAAAGACCTGGATTACGAGAGCGAAAACACTTCTGAGGGTAGGAAAGGGTGTTATTTCATCATTCCTAATGTCTTAGTGATGAGAATTGAAGAGAGCTCGGAGGCGGGAAACGGTAAAGGAAAGTTTGCCACCGGCTTCATTGAGTCTCGTTTAAATAACTACTCGGCGGTGGCAAAGGCTTGAAATTATTCAAAACGAGTGACAAAATGATTGATATAAGAGAGCTGTACAAAGAATTTGTGTCACACCAGCTAATACTATGTATACGTATATA
>NC_068993.1:1695864-1696296 GCF_001194135.2 Octopus bimaculoides
ATGCATATATGTGTGATCGGTTGTGGCTTTTAGTTAAAATAAAGAGCACTCTTCTATATGAGTATAGTGAGGGTGTATAATATAGTTTGGTGACGAGACGATTATGCTGACAGACGATCGTCATGATTCGGAGTTTCGTGTAGAAGTGATTGTTTACACTCATCAGATGGATATGTCTATGAACCTAGGCTGAACATTGCTAAAAAATGACTGCTACAGAAGCTACTTTTAGCAGTGTTCAACTTAGACACATAACGTACGTGTCTGATTAGGATAGGGGAACACTTTTACACGAAACTCAGTCATGTCTGTCGCTTGTCGGTAAGATCAGCAATAGCCTATGTGTGTGTATGTGTGTGTGCACGCGCGTACGTGTGCTTGTATGTGTTTATAAGTCTATATGCATTTATATATATATATATATATATATAT
>NC_068993.1:1696845-1701306 GCF_001194135.2 Octopus bimaculoides
TATATTTAGTATATAATCCATGTTCAGTTAACTGAAGGAAAGAAAATGGAGAGTTGAAAGTTAATAATTATCTCTTAACAAATTGGTAATTTTTACTTCTTACGGCCGTTTCTCTGAAGAAATTATGCTCACAGCATATAAATGCAAATTTAATGTTTAAATCTTTAATTTACCCATTGGGAACTAATGGAAACGGCTGTTTCACTCACCATTTTCTTTCCTTCAATTAACTGAACATTATATATATATATATATATATATATATACATGTATGTTTGTAGGAGAGTAGTTTGTATGCACAAGGTAGTACTACCTCTAAAGCAGAAATAACTGAATACGTTTATAGAATATAAGTTTATTATTGGAGTTAAAAAGTTCAATCCCGCACAGAGGAGAGTGGTTTTTATCTCAGGCTGACGATTCGTGTATAAAGATGAAACTACATGTCACTGTGAAGCATTGAATTTCCAACTACAATAATAAGTATATTTATGTATATATTTCTATCTCTCTCTCTCTCTATATATATATATGTCCTTATATATACAAATGTGAGGAAAGAGTACTCAACACATACCGTAAAATGAATAATGGCATACTTTGAAAACCGCGAGGCTTTTGAACGATATTACTCCGAGTTTCACGTTACCGCTTTTCAGTAAGACTAACATTTCATTATAAATATAGTTGTTTGAAAACGGCAGTAAGACAAAATTCAAAGTAATCTCGATTTTAAAATCTCAGCTTTTATTACACACACACATACATACACGCATACACGCGCGCGCGCGCACACACACACACACGTACACACACACACACATACACACACACTCACACACATGAGATCAGAGTAAAGTAAAAATGTTGTGGGATCCTACAAGTGCCTCGTCTAATATGAAGACATTGAAAATGTGTGCCTGATTTTGGAGTCCAAGAGGAATTGTTAAAACATTAGACGCCTGTTTTGTTTACAAAAAAAAAGAAAGAAAAGAAAAGAAAAGAAAAAAGATAACAACAACAACAAATGAACCAATAAATAAGTCAACTCTTCTTCCATTTTACCCTGCGAACATTGACCGTTATATGTAAAATTCCTGTATGTACATAAGCGTATTAACAGCCAGATAGAGACAAGTATTTATACGGAGGGAAACCGTTCAGGTTGTGCTCAGTAGAAAAACGAAAATAAATTTCAAATACAAACACTTTTCAATATAATTGTTGCTAATTGACTTCAATAATTATTATCTGTGTTAGTGTTTTTGTTCTTTTTTTTGTTTCGCATCGTTTCGTCCTGTCTGCCTGCCTGCCTGCCTGCCTGCCTCCCAGTCGGTGTGTCTGCGTGTCCGTGTGTCTGTGTGCATTGCTCACTCCTCCCCTCTCTTTACTTATCTTTACTTCTTTCTCCTCCTCCGCCTCTCACTCTTCTGTTTTTCCTCTTCCTTCTCCACGGCGCCTCTCGTTTTGTCCAGTTTTTTTTCTCTTTCTCTGCCTCTCTTTCTTTCGCTCTTTTAGTCTATCTCTTTCTCTCTTTTTTGTTTTCTCTTTCTCTCTCGCCACGCATAGATAAATAGACAACAGTTAGATCGACTAGTTTCAGATAGACCGCATATAGAAAGCCATTACTTGCTATGTCTGAGTTAGATAGATCGCAACTAGACAGACAACAACTGGTCCATAGCAATATATACCATAAATAGTTAGACCATTGCTACCTCGATAATAGATAGATCAGGACTAGATAGACTATACTTCGTTGACTAAGAGAAAGACCACAGGGAAATAGATAATTGCCAGGCTGAGCAAAATTCGATGTAGCTAGATAGACCATTGCATTGCTCGATAGTCCATGGTTTGATCACATCTAGGAGGATGACTTATCTTGAAGTCTTGAAGATAAACCACAGCAAAACAGACGACAGTTAGAAAGTCTACAGTTATACTGCAGTTGAATGGGTCACAGCTAGATAGGTGACAGTGAGATAGATTGAAGATACTGGACGATAGAAAGGTAGATTGTAGATAGACGACGAATAGTCAGACCACAAATAAATAGACCACAGATAGACGACGGCTAAGTAGATCACACATAGATAAACTTTATAGAGGGACAGATTAAAGATAAAACACAAATCGACAGGCGGCAGATAAACTATAGCTAAAGAGATCACATCTTCATAGAGTGGAAATTTAGGACAATAGAGGCGTAGCTCAAATATAGACTACAAATAGACAGTCCACAGATTGGTCACAGCTAGATAGATCGCACGGAAACATATTGCTACCTAGATGGACTTGTGTCGCTAGAAGCAATACTGTCAACAACCACCTCTCAACTTTATTTCTCATTTTGGGCCAAAACAGTTGAAACAAACGTCTCTTCCGTAACTCGAGAGTTTTGTGTTTCAAGACAGTAATTAGACACACGGTAGTTATTTAGTTTAATTATATTCAAGAATGACAGCGTTGGTTGTTGATTAGCGATAATATTATCTAAATTAGCCATGAAACTTAATTATAGTGAAGCTAAAACGGTATTTTTTGGTGGATTTCATGGTTTTCTACGAGAGTATTGACTTACATACAACACGTGAACACATTCCAACACGTGATTGATAAAAACTAAAGAGGTATGGGCGGTGGGGTGGATACATAGGGACGCCACCGGTATGAAAAATAAATAGCAAAGTAGGCGATAACAACGAACGAACCAATCCAAGATGTTGCTTTTTACATTCTGAATTCAGCCTCATTAAAGTACCAGTTATATACTGTGGATTATGCAATCGACAGTAACTTCGCTCGTTTAAAATTTGTGGTTTTGTGCTTTTGTTAGAAATCAATATTTCAATATTCATAATATTTCGATCGTTATCTGCGGTTTTATTTCTAGATATGTACGTATAAGATATAAGACATCGGAATGGTTTGACAATCAGATCTAAGATCGCTTTATCTTATCAAGGACTAGTTGGCTTAGTAAAAGTTCATCCATTAAATTAAAAAGTAATTCTGCTGCTGCTTTGTCTGGTGTAGGGCAGTTATTTGTACAGGAAGGAGCTTGGACATGCCTGTAGACAATGGTTATGTCGTTAACCTCGTCGAATAACGATATGAATGCACAGTAGTCTTTGGAAAAACATGCAAAGGAATTATGGAGCAAAATGGCTGTCTCTCCTTTATTTCGGTTTGTGTGATCTGCACGGATGATGGTGGAATTTTTAATTTTCACCTCGGCATCCATGTGAGTGTTGTTAAGGTGGGTTTCTGTAAGCATGAAGAAAGCGATGTAGTAAGTCATTTCGGCAAGCCAAACCCTCTCTGGATGGAATCTTCCATCTTTGGCGTCGATGCCACGTACATTTAGCAGGAATGTCGAAACGAAGGTTATATGTTGTTTGCATTTTTCTAAATAACTTGTGTTTCGTTGTTCAGTGGTAACACTGACGATAGTTTTTGTACGGAGCTGTCTATGTAAGGAGTGATGTTCTAGCAGATGGTGGGTGCATATTCCGAGAGTTTTGGATATATAACTGATGATAGCCCGTGGAATCTCCAAGCTTAGGTCGGCCTTCACCACCACCACACATATACACACATATTGACACACACACACACACGCACACACATGTATATATATATATATATATATATATATATATATATATATGTATATGTATGTATATATATGCATATATGCGTATATATATGTATATCTTTGTGTCTGTGTTTGTCCCTACCACCGCTTAACAACCGGTGTTCTTTTGTTTACGGTGCCTAAGAGGGTGATAGAGAAAGTATAAGGATTCGTTCGAAGATAGATGAAGTTAACTAATGTCAACTCGTCCTATATATTTAAACAGTACAAAACAATTATTAAAAATACAAGGGAGACAACAACAAAAATATGTTTAAGAGTAATATCCCTTGAAAATTTAATTTTTTTTTTGTGACCTGTAGAGTATTATCCTGTTTAAATCTTACAGCTCAATCCTGTACTCACAGCTATTGTCTATCATTTACACTGCAAGACATCTCCTCAATAAACAGAAAAGTGAATTTTCTCATAATGCTTCCGTATATATGGAGTCTGCAATACAAATGAAATGTTATATAAACATCACGTGTTGTTTTGATTTGAAAATAAGGCAGCGAACTGCCGGGATCGTCAAAGCGTGATCAAATTATCTGCTGTATTTGTTTCGCTTCTTTAAGTTCTGAGTTGTAATCGTAATCTTTCTGGGTCGATAAACTAAAGTAGCAAATAAACAGCCTATTTCAGACGCAAATGTATTTTCTGGAAAATAGTAGAAGGCTTTAATAGTGGTATAGCCTTCCGAGCTCTTTAGATCAGAGAAGCAAGCGAGCCGTTGCGGTGTGGTGGCTCATTAAATGGGGGAAGCGTGTGGTACACGTTTCTCACCTTTACAAACCTCAACACAGGTGTTGTGCGAAAAT
>NC_068993.1:1702492-1704081 GCF_001194135.2 Octopus bimaculoides
TGAAGTAGCCACACAGGGCTGTTACTGAACAACATTCAACTATATAAAAATGATAAAGAACGATCTTGTATAATGGTGCATGAATATAAACTCAGCAACAAAAAGCTGGTGTACAGTGCAGAAACAAATGTTGTAACCTAATATCCTTTTCTACTCTAGGCACAAGGCCCGAAATTTTTGAGGAATGGGGCCAGTCGATTAGATCGACTCCAGTACGCAACTGGTATTTAATTTATCGACCCCGAAAGGATGAAATTTAAAGTCAACCACGGCGGAATTTGAACTCAGAACGGATTAGATCGACCCCACTATGCAACTGAGGGAAATTTTGGTTGCTATTTCTACTGTTATAAATTTCCTGTCGTTGGTATTGAGTAGTAATTTCCAGAGTAGAAAATGATATTCAAGGGAAAGAACTCTTCCACAACTCACATATATTTCTAAGAGTTATTTCCCTTGGAATTTGTGCGCCATATTTGTTGCAAGATTTTCGTCGTGTTTCCGTCTTGTTATTCCGAGATTCAATAATAGATTTCCTGTACGCAACACTGATACAACTACAGTTGTAGTATTTGATATGATAAATTCATTTGTTACGCTTGTATTATAGATCCCATAGTTTTAATAATGCAAGTACCAGTAAGATTCTGGTAACGATTTAAATGATTTCATTTCTTTTTTGAAAAAATACCTCATCCTTGCCTACTCCCCCCCTCAAAAAAATCCTGAATAATTCCACCTCCCTCCTTTTCGTGAAATCTCATAATAAATAATTATATCAGCTTCGAAGTTACTAGCACTAGTTTACCATTGACGCATTGCCTACCCTGAACCCCATTTGGAGATCTCAAAACAGTCTCACTGCCGGTTGTCCGTTGTTCGCTCGTTACGAGGTCGTTGGACCACTGAAAACGGAAGAGCTACTAGAATAAAATGGACGCTAGAAAGAAGTCAATAAGTGGCGATGTACAATTAGACTTTTAAGACTGGAAGAGGTCATATTGAAGAGAAAAACAAGATTGAGGAAGGGGATTCCAAAGTTCAGAGGTGCAAGGAAAGAAACTGGTTCTGTAAAGAATAAACGATTTGAGTGAAGATATTTTACAAGAGAGTCTTTAATCAAGGACTGAAAAACCTTACTGATGATTGGTAGTAGACTAATGATTGGTCTATAATTACGAGAAATAGATCGATCACCACAGTTCTTAAAGGCAGGAACAATAACTGGGAATTTCCGTAAAGAAAGAAAACAAAATTCTGAGATACAATCAATAAAAGCCGAACACGTAGAAGCCATTTGAATTTCTTTCCTGTCCTGTTATCTGACGAGATATGTTCGTTCCATGAACCCACGAAACTGTAAGTCGCATGGAGCTGAGCCAAAGCTTTATGATAGCAACAACAACAATAGTATATCTATCTATCTATCTATCTATCTATCTATCTATCTATCTATCTATCTATCTGTCTGTCTGTCTGTCTGTCTGTCTGTCTGTCTGTCTGTCTGACAATCTATCTATCTATCTATCTATCTATCTATCTATCTATCTATCTATCTATCTATCTATCTATCTATCTATCTATCTCTC